>NW_021604633.1:10436465-10460496 GCF_004785775.1 Grammomys surdaster | reverse complement strand
TTCCTTCCTTCCTTCCTTCCTTCCTTCCTTCCTTCCTTCCTTCCTTCCTTCCTTTCCCTCTTTCTCTTCTTGTTGTTGTTGTTCTTCTTCTTCTTCTCCTCCTCCTCCTTCTCCTTCTTCTTCTTTTAATTTTATTTGATCTTTTTTTTTTACAGTCCAGATTTAATCATGCTTCTGGTCAACCCTCTAACTGTTCCACATCCCATACCTCTTCCCTGCAGTCTCATCTCCATGAGGATGTCCTGCCACTCCCACCTCACCAGACCTCCCCACTCCCTGGGGCCTCCAGTCCCTTGAAGGTTAGGTGTATCTTCTCTGACTGAGTCCAGTCCCTGAAGTCTCTGTGTTGGGGACCTCATATCAGCTGTTGTATGCTGCCTGATTGGCCTAGTGTCTGAGAGATCTCGAGGGATCAGGTTAGTTGAGACTGCTGGTCCTCCTACAGGGTCACCCTCCTCCTCAGTTTCTTTCAGCTTTTCCCTAATTCAATCACAGGGGTCAGAAGCTTTCATCCATTGGTTGGGTGTCCTTATTTCTTCTTATCTCATTCTACATATGCCTTGTATGTCAACAGAGTAAGTCACCTACAGGGGATGCTCTGAGGAAGTCAGCTCTTATTCTGACTGATAGTTCAGGAGAGTTCTGGATCCTAGTGAGCTTATATTCACATTAATGTACCCTTGGACTGAATAATATTGAAGGAAAGAGTCTACCTAAGGCAGTACAGGAGGCTAGTCTGAAAGGCTGATATAATCTATCCACTTATACCTTGTCAAACATGTTGACTAAAGGAGAGAAAAGAGTAGAGACAATTAACAGCCATACAGGAAGGGAAGTTTCACTCTTCAAAAGTAACTGTTTTTATCAGTTCTTCCAAAGCACACACACAGAAATAGTACTTCTGAGGATGTGTTATGCCTTAGGGAAAGATCATGATCTCAAGTTTCAGTGAGAATGAGTAGGAAATCCCAGTGCCTGTCACATGCCTCCAGTATGAGTCCTTAGAGATATGTGAAGCATTTTGGAGAACTACAGACAGTTGCAATAGGTGAAGAATTCTATCACTAGATTCACAGGATATGCATTAGATCTAGGGCTACTGTTCTTTGTAATGGCTTCAGATTATATGTTATCACATTGTGCAAAATACTCTTTAATGTTGCTAGAGTTTCACTGACATATGACATTCGCTATGGCTTGGTGTGTTGAAGACTGGGTCACTGCTGAGGCAGAAGAGAGGTAGTAGGGAACCTTCACGTGATGAAACTTAGAGGGAGCATCTAAGATCTCTTCCTACCTTTGGAAGAGATTAGGCTAATTCTCGAATGACTCCTGAGCTCTTGAGACCAATTCTTGAACTTTTATGATCCATCTATCCTTGAACTCTTATGACCACTGAGTTCTCATGACAGCCAGTTGTTATAAGAATGAAGCTGACCCATAATTGTGCTTTGGCTGCTGTGTGAAGTATTCTTTCCCTCTTATATGAATTCCTGATATTTGTCATGAAGTCCTCACCAGAGGAATCAAGTTGATCCTGACATATGTCTCTGGACTTTCCAGAACTGTGAGTTAAATTAACTTATTTTTACTATGTGAACCCACCCAGGCATTTTGTTACATTAATAAAAAGTAAACTAATAGAACCACTGCATTAAGTAAACTTTATATAATATACCAAATAAGATATAATGGCCATTGCTAATTCTTCAGATGTCAAATTAGCAAACAATATGACACTGTCTTCAAGCAAGGACTTAGATATTTGGCTAAGGTTATAACTCAAGATGGATTTAAGAAACTGAGTTCATTGGCAGATTGAGTCAATTTTCTTCTGCCAAACTTTTGTAAATCTCATTTTTGGCAACTTTGCTATATATAAGCACTAAATTTACATGCTATGACTTTTTCTCATTTCATTGAGCCACTTTTATACGTGAAAAATTGATTTGTCACATGAATAAGACATTTTCTGGGCGAGATTTCAGCATAAGTAAAATTTCTTCAGTGTGTAAGTTCTTTTATAGTATGGGAAGAGTTTAGTATATTAAGGTCTGAACCATATTGATACTGAAATTAAATAAAAATATAAGGAAAAATAAATGTAATGGATGATAACATGAAGGCAGATTTTCTCCCAACACGAGGAGAGTCCTTTTAGGGTCGGTTTCTTTGTTGTTGGTACATTGACATATTGTGCAAGGGGAAAGATGAAGGCATGGCGGAGGCAGAGACAGAAGTGTTACAGACTAACTGACCTCCGTGAAACAGGCACTGGATCTCCACTGACTGTTTATAGAAACAGAGTATGGCTTTCACCTTGATTTTTAAGGTACCCCATAGTGTAGTATGTTCCTATTTTAGTTTTGATCAGTTAATTCAAAGCAATTTAGAGCTTCCAAGATGTACTACCTTGTGTCTTCTAAGAGTCATTTCTTTTATTTTTCAGTCTTCTCCCTGTTTACGAATGTATCCCTTTTGTAAAAAAGCAATATGCTTAAAATCTACATTTAGTGGCTAGTGCCAGTGGAGTTACCGTGTCTGGCAAAAATAAAAACGAGTGATGTTTCAGAAACTGATGTTTTGTGGCTGTCTTTAATATCTCACCGGAAGGAAATTAAAATGTGATGTATTTTTTTAAAAAGAATATTTTATCTGTTTTCAGTTTAGTCCCTTAGTGACAGATGCCAGAAAATTCCTCAGTCCATGGTCCTAATTGAAAACCTGGATGGACACTGAGACATTCCAAACTTTAAAGTGAGATGAAAAGGTTTAGAGACCTAAATATCTTGATTTGGAAGAAATCTAAGGAATTTCAAGGTTTTCAACCTTAAAGCTATAAACAAGTGAGCTGGCAATGCCTGACTTATTTCCCTGCATTCTTGTGGAGCTCAGAGGGTGTGGCCTAGGCTAGGGTGCCAGCCAGCAGTATCTTGGGGTTATAGATACATGATCCCAGGATGTCCTCATTCTAAAAGCATGCGTATTGATAAATACCCTGATTCCTTCAGGGAACTGCAGCTTGCTTTGATCATAAGATTCAGGTCTGCAATGTTCTTCCTGGTTAGCCAAGTGCTAAGGCTTCTGCCCTGCAGACATCAGACAAGGCGATATTATCAGTGAGTGGGCGTGGATCCCCAGCCTTTCCCGTTGTGCACCTTGGGTGTCTGTTTTGATGTGGCCGCAGACCGTATCAGCAGTTGCCATTTGAATACCAAGGTTAGTCTGGGCTTTGTCAAAACAGAGTGGCCTTGATATTGCAGCAATCTCCGTACAGATGAGACTTTAAAGTACAGCCAAGCTTCTGCAAACAGTTTTCTTTCTCCTTGCTTTCTCTCATGTAGTAATTGGTGAACCATGAGTGAGAAGTACGTAACATAGAATAATAAAACTGGAAATACTCTGGGGCTTTGAGTGGGAGGAAATAAGAAATCACCAGTTTGTCTCCCACCCACACAGTGAGTGGTCTTCCAGGTAATGAAGGGAAAATCAGATATCTTTAATAATTATTCTATTTGTTTACATTTCAAATGTTGTCTCCCTTCCTGGTCTCCCCTCCATGAATTCTCCATCCCATGCCCCTCCCCTTTGTCTTTAAGATGGTGCTCCCCCCAACCACCCATCTACTCATGCCTCACCCCTCTAGGTTTCCCCTTCTCTGGGGTATCAAGCTTCCACAGGACTAAGCTCCTTCTCTCCCACTGACGCCAGAAAAGGCAGTCCTCTGCTGCATATGTTAGCAGGAGCCATGGACTGACTTGTGTATGCTCTTTGGTTTGTGGTTTAGTCCCTAGGAACTCTGAGGAAACAGGGGTAGGGGATTTGATCCTGTTGTTCTTCCTATGGGGTTGAAATTCCCTTCAGCTCCTTCAGTCCTTCCCCCAACTCTTTCATTGGGTTCCTGGGCTCAGTCCAACGATTGGCTGTGAGTATCTGCATCTGTCTTAGTTGGACACTAGCAGAGCCTCTCAGAGGATAGCCATGCCATGCTCTTGTCTGCAAGCATATCTTGGCATCAGCAATAGAGTTGGGGTTTGGTGTCTGGGGTGGGGTGGATTCCATGGTAGGGTAGTCTCTGGATTCCCTTTCCTTCAGTCTCTGCTCCATTTTTGTTCCTGCATTTCTTTTAGACAGGAACAATACTCGGTTAAAAGTTTTGAGATGGGTAGGTGGTCCCATACCTCAACTGGGGGCTATGTCTATATACTAGAAATGGTCTCTTTGGGTTCTATCTCTCAACTGTTGGACATTTTGGCTAATGATAACCAGGCTCAGAGCCAGAAGCTGGAAACAACCCTGATGTCTCTCAACAGAAGAATGGATACAGAAAAGGTGGTACATTTACACAATGGAATACTACTTAGCTATTAAAAATGAGGAATTCATGAGTTTTGCAGGCAAATGCATGAAACTAGAAAATATCATCCTACATGAGGTAGCCCAGACCCAGTTATGTACTCAGTGATAAGTGGATATTAGCCCAAAAGCTCAAAATACCCATGGTGCAACTCACAGACCATAAAAAGCTGAACAAGAAGGAAGACCAAAGTTTAGATGCTTCAATCCCACTTAGAAGAAAGAACAAAATAATCTTGGGAGGCAGAAGGAGGGTGGGACCTGGATGGGAGATGGGAGGGGGGAAGAGAAAGGGGGGCAGGATCAGGTATGGGAAGAGGCAGAAGAGAAATCCAGAGGTCCAGGAGAGTGAATAGAAATATGTAGCAGTTGGGCAGGGGTGGGTGGGGGACCACTAGAAAGCCCTAGGTGCCAGGGATGTGAGAAGCTCCCAGGACCCAATGGGGATGACATTAGGCAAATCGTATTTTCATCTTTAGTTGAGAATCCTGGCAGTTAGATGAGGTGGGGCACAGAGACGGGAGGTGGGAGCCTGGTCCATGTCCAAAGTTGAAGGAGAACTAACAGAAATCATGGAAGCAAGGAGGGTGGCTTTGAAGGAAGCAAAGTCTAAAAAAACGATCCCAGGGAAATGGTTTCAATCAAGGAGTGGTCAAGCCAAGCATATTGCTTAAGAAAATCATAAAAATGGCTGTAGTATGGTAACTGATTCCAGAATAAAAGTCATTTTGTGAACACTTGATTGGGATTTCTAAATTTAATCATTTTCATCTGCAACAACAAATGTCCAAACCACATGAGAAGCTCTGGGTTTGCATATTTTAACAGTTTTTTTTCTTTACTTTCTGTCTACCAATATGTTTCCTCTCTCAATTTATGATACATTATAACCATGTTTCCTACTCATGTTCCATTGACTTCCAGCATAATGGTGATCACAGTGTCCAAAGGCAGGAGTTCTAGGTCCACTTTAGTGTCCAAGTTTCTAGAACAGCTCTTACAATTGTTCTTGTCCTTGGACAGGCTGTCTTAGCTTTCTAAGTCTCAGTTATTTTTCTTTAACATGTGATAATGGCTGGAAAGATACCTCAGCATTTAAGTACTCTTAAAGCTCTTCTAGAAGACTTGAATTTATTTCCAAACACCCATGTCGAATGACTTATAACTGTAGCTTTAGGGGACCTGATACCTCTTTGTGGCCTCTGTGGGCAGCTACACACACACACACACACACACACACACACACACACACGAAAAAACACAAACCAAAGCAGAAGTATAGTATCAACAAAGCACCTACTACATGTTTTCTGCCACGCAGGACACAGGCAGAATGGTGGCTGTTTTTATTACTTATATGCATAACAATTCTGAGGATTAGGCTAAGTGGGTATAGGAAAGTGTTTAGTGGAATTGTATAGTAGATGTATGAGAATGATATAAAATCTAAGGGGTCAAAACAGAGCAAAGGTACACAGTATAAAATATCAGTTCAGCATACAAATTTTGCAGATATATCCCATGTTATGCTATATGGTTTCATTCTCAACCTTTAGAAAGTTAAGTATCAAATTTTTGAAGTTTTCCCCCAAATGATTAATATCAATATGGTCAATATGGGATAAATTATGTGTTCTGTTCATTTATTTTTAGGTTGGGAATTGTCTGAGCTATATATGACCTTTTTTTTTCTTCTAGATTCTCTATGTGTCTCTGTGTATGTGCACACACGTGTATCTGTATCCCTCATACTGAGGATAATGAGGATGACAGTTGATTTTGAGACATGAGTTAAGAAGCATGTATAGCTTTAAAACATGAATACAAATATTCTTACAAAACTGCATCATTCATAGAAGAAAAGTATTTTTTATTACTTCGGGGTATATATCCAGAAGAATATTAATCAGAAGCACTGAGGGACAGCAGCCTAAGCATGTCCATTACAGAATTATCCACAACAACCAAGATATAGAAACCTGAGTGTGTTGGCCAGCAAGTGGCTAAAGAAGACACGTCACATACATCATAGTAATAGTATTTAGATTTAAGAAAATAAGCAACATTTTACTGGTGACAGCATGGGTGAAGCCAGTGAGCACTATGCTAAGTGGTAAAAACTATTCCTATGAGAGATCATTAGCAGGCAAACTCATGGAGCAAATGCTGCCAATTATTGCCAGGAGTGTGGAGGTGTGTGTATTGCTGTTGAACGACCATAAAATTTCAGCTCTGCTAGGTGAAAAATTCTAGAGTCCTGCTGTTCATCACAGTGCCCAGAGGTAACCACAGCATTGTACGATTAAAGATCTCCCTTTTATGTTTCTACCACAAAACAAATAAAAGCCATAAAACAATGAAAAGAAGAAAAGGAGACTTTGGGAGGTATTAGATAGATGTACCTACTACGGTTATTGTGGTGATGCTAGCAAGAACGTTTGTATTAAGTTGTGCATATTAAATATGTGTGTCCTTTATATACCAACTATGCTTCAATAAAACTGTTATAAAAAACCAAAGCCTTACTTTCTGTAAATCTGTGTCTGACATTCAGTCTGTGAGGATTATTTTCATTTGAGATGTACAGTAGCAGTGTCATTATCCCCTAACATGTCATTCTTTAGTGCTGCTTGGAGATAAACATTCTCGCACTGACACATGTCTCTGCCACTTTCTTTGCTTGCCCAATAGGCAAGTTTAGACTGAGAAGGTGAAAGTCTAGCAATAAGTACCAAACCTGAGAGAAGAGTATTTGTCTAACCACCCACACTACCTGAATGCTCTCTTGGAATCTGCTGTGTGGGGAAGATAGCATCTTCCCCACACATGTAACTTTGGCCTTTCTCAAAACCAAATATTATTCTACAAGGAAATAATAAAAACAAAAATATTGTTTTCTCAAGTATTATCAGATTTGTGTGTTTCCAAAAAGTATGAGGCTAATTTTAAAATCTGTACACTGTCCCACATCAGGCATCTGGTGGCCCATGGATTTGGCTTTGAAGACTGAGGGAAGATGGAAGACTTTATTTGTAAGAAGTTTAAGGGTGGGTTAGAGCTATAGGAACAAGTAATTTTCTTTCTGTCTTAACGTGTATTGAATTTACCTTTTTGTTGTTGTTGTTGTTTAATACCTTCTGCACTTTCTTCTCAATGGAAATAAGCATCTGTTAGTATTGCCTGTGACCTGGGATGTGAGCACACAGGGTTTGGACTGTGCATTGTACTTGGCTAGCTGGTGGTATTTGGCCCATGGGGCCATCTTCAGATGGAAATTGCTGTCTTTAGTTTTCATGACGATACTATTGTGCTCTTCCCTAAGGTTCCCAACCATTTTAAGTCTCAGGACTCCTCCTTTTCACTTCGTGTTTCTTCACCATTCTCTTTTCTCTTGGGTCCCAGTTTTTTATCTTGATTGTTTTTCCATTTCCAGGGCAGTTTCACTACTTTATAAATATCACATGTGTACTGATGGATACATTTTACTTTCCAGCTCTGTCTACCTGGTTCCCTTGATGGCCAGGTCAGATTTTTATAGACATTCCAAATTTGAAGGGTCTGACACATTACGTGTATCTTCCACTAGCGACCTTAGACTTGCTTCTCTCCCACAGCTGTGATGGAATCTACAGTAACCTTTAAAAGTCTAGGCTGTGACAGAATCTCTTCCATGCCTGCAGACTTTCACCACCAGGAATATCCTCACATGTCCTTTTCATTGTTAGCTCTCATGCATCCAGCTTAGCATGGGAAGTGTGATTCTATCCTACATGTTCTGTTGGTGTTGACTTGGTACTAGCTCTTTATATTTGAATAATTATTAACTGAAAAATTATTTCCTCTACCCCACTGTCTTCCAGGAACACAATGAAACCATACCTGTTTTAATTTGCCAATTTCTTCTTGGCAACAAGAATGTCCTATGTCTCCAGCACATAGAATGATCTTGTCGGATCTTGAATTTTGACTGAGTGAGTGACTTCTTTGTATCTTGCAATGACCTGTAACTTCAGCCGCAACACATTTTTGCTTCTTCTAAGTAAAGTGTTTTTCAAATCTGGTCTTTTATCATGATTCTCATTGGTTTTTCTCAGAAGAGCACTTCAAAGCCTTGCCTACCCTCAGTCCAGTTTTACTTAACCAGTCATTAGGGTTATTACTTCTAGACAAATAAGATAGATGTTCTCTCTTGCTCCAGAGTCACTGCAGTTTTTACACTCAGTGATAATTTTTACATGATTCCCACCTTTCAGAGTATAAGGCCACCAACTGGCAGGTTCTTACCTGTGCTGTGGCTGCTACGACACATGATGAGTTGTCATGTGACGATGGCACGATCACTTCCTCTGACTTTGGACTCTGCCTTCTCAGCTAAGGAAATTCTTGTTTAGTTTTCTAGCACATTCTCATGTTTACTTGTAAGCATTTTTCATCATCACTAGTGCCAATATGTGACATTTAGGTCATCTTTCCAGTACTGCTACAACTGTGGGCATGAAGAGATTTGTGACGAATATCCTCACACCATGTGTTGATTTTATCTTTTGGTCAACACATATTATGACCCATTTTATTGCTTTTCCAGCATTCTGTTAGTGATAGAGTGTACTTCTGAGTTAATTTTAAAGATATTATATTTATTTTTAAGTAAATGTGTCTATATATGTATGCATGTGCATATGTATGTGTGCATGCACATGTGTGCGAGAACAGATTGCCACAGGCCAGAAGAAGGCATTGGATTCCCTGGAGCTGTCATTACAGGCAATTATAAGCCACTTGACATGGGTGCTGGGAACCAAATTGGGATCCTTTGCAAGAGCAGTGCACACGTTTAATCAATGACCAATCCTTTCGACCTCTGGTTTCATTTTAAATATACTTTCCCATTCATGGAGAATTTATCTTTGAGTGGCTGTGTTGGAAGACATCTTGAGTATCCATTCTCCACAATCTAAATCAAGTCTTCTTATTACTCCTTGTCTTCTTTCCCGGTTTGTGTTTGAGTGAAGGTCTCCTTTGAAGATTGAAGCCTTGGAGGTCAACCTACCATCTACTTCTTCTGAGCATCATGTTCTTGTGGGACTTATTAGAGCCCCAACCAAAGCTATAATTCAAGTATTTTTCTTAGCCAACAAAATTGAGCAATGGACAGTATAAATAGAATATCTTAAAATTAATGTGCAGATGACAAATGATTAGCTACTACATTCCTAAAAATGGGTTATTTATTAGTATTAGAAATCTGGGGCCTGGAGAAATGGCTCAGTGAATGAAATGGTTGCTGTGGAAATATGGGGATCAGGATTTAGAACCTTAGCACCCACATAAAAGTCAGGTGTGGGTGTGTGTATATATAATACTAATGATGGAGAGACAGAGTATGGATTCATAGTTCCCAGGCCAAGGTGAAAGAGTGAATACCAGGCTCACTGTGAGCCCATAGACTGTGAATAGTTCACAATGAAGGTTGGGCTCAGTAAGAAGTCCTTCTCCACATCATGCTTATTCATTGTCTATTCTAGATTGGTTATCTGTATTTTTCTAGTAACCAGAGGCCATAATTGTCTTTGAAAGATCTTTTGATATCCTAAATGCCCTTAAACATCCAGCCTAGGTTCTGCCACCCTTAAGTCTCATTTTCTCCTGTTTACATATACTTCCTGCATTACATAGTCTAAACAGTCTTGTTCTTGAATTGTTGGTATCATTTGAGCAATTCTACTGCAGTACAAAGCGACTCTAGTATAATCCATTAAATAAAACAAAACTGTCATTTACTCTATAATTATAATCATCACACATCAATTATACATGTTAGTAGGATTTCCTGTGATATGTCTATGCATGCACTGAGCGTCAGTCATATCTACCTGTCCACCTGTTCTTTTACTTTTTTCTTTTATTTTTCTATATCAAAGATTTAATTTAGGTCCTTATGAATGCTAGGAAAATATCTACCCATGAGCTATAGTTCTTAGCTTTTCTATTTTTGGCTCTTAGCCCTTCATCTAAAGCCTCTCTAAGTTCCTACAAGCCCCTCTTAATTTCTTCCTGTCCCTCTTCTCTTTCTTCTCTTTAGTGACTACTCTCCTGTCCCATATAGCTGTTAGGTTGATTTATGAGTTTTCATAAGAGTGAGGACATATAACACTTATTCTTCTGCCTGGCTTACTTTAATAAATATAATGGTCTCTAATTCTCTCCATGTTTCAAATGGTAAAACTTCATACCTTTTTTATGGCTGAGTACCTTACAAGCACCAAACATTTACCACATTAAAAATACCATGAATCCCCAAAAGGATACTGTAGATATTCCCACATTTTGGCTGTTGCAGAAAGTATTGCAATAACCACTGGAGTAAAAGTATCTTTTTTGTGTGAAGATAAGATTTAATTTCTTTTAGAATTATTAAATAATAGGATAGTTTCTTTTTCTGTTTTTTTTTGAACAATCTTTCTACTATTTTCTACAATGACTTTACTGACTTACATCCCCTCTCATGTGTTTAAGTGTCTTCTACTTTTGATCTTTTAAATATCTCTTATTTCTTACCTTCCTGCCAATAACCATTCTATCTGAGATGAGATGATACCTTGTTTAGTTTTTACTTCAAGTACAAGTGAGATAGAGTGGGTTTCCATGTTTGTCTGTATGTCTCCTTTTGAGCAGTGTGTGTCTGTTCTTTAGCCCACTGTTAATCGTCAGTTTTTTTTGCGTTTGTCTTCCAAGTACTTCTACGTTCTGTATGTTAGCCCAGTGTCTGTTCAGGCTCTTGAAATGTTTTCTCTATGTTGCTTATGGTAGATTCCTAGATTCATATTTAACATTTATGTCTTTGAGTTGGTTTTTTTGTGTTATTAGAGAAAGGGATCTAGCTTGATTTTTTTTGTATCTTAATATTCAAAATTTCCAGCACTATTTATCAAACAGATTTTTTTCACCACTGTATGTTTTTGACACCTTAAAACAAGGCATTCTAGCATATGACCAACAGAGTCAAGAGTAGAGGCTGAAGCCAAGATTCATGTACTTTCTAATCATTTCCTCTATATTGTATCCTATGCATTTTAGACAAAACAGTCATGAAATGAAACAGTCTCAAATGTTTAGGTCAAGCTCTTTATTGAGATATTAAAGATTTTAGTCTTATCCAGCTGAAGATGAGCTCTGCTTGAGTGTATGTTTCCATCTCTGAGAAAAATCAAGGCCACTGATATTCCAGTGTTTCTGGGTATAAGTCTTGTCTAATATCATCATACAGTGCTCTGTACTACAATGAATATCAAGAAAATAATTCTATTTTCATCCAAGTTTCACACAACATATTGGTTATTTAAAATACTTTTCTATATTTAGTTGCAAATTCTCATACTTATGAATTCTCATGTCCCAGATGTGGTACAGATATTTCAATGGGCATAACTACTTCCACTAATACTCTCCCTCCCTGTCCTGGATTTCATCCCATCACTGAGAATTATAGCCATAAGAAGTGAACAAGTGATAACTCTGTGTATTCGGCCCTCCTACCCTCTTTCTGCTATCTTCCTGCACTGTCACTACAGTGTGCATGAATGTTCTGGCAGATTCTATCTAGAGTAACAACAATGCTGAGAAGAGAGGCAAATGCCAGGTACTCATCAGGCATTGTTTGGTTCCTAACTGTGATGATGAAGCGTAGTTACAGTGGTAAATTTGAGATCATTGATGATCACGGAGTCGGGAAAATCTTTGTGAACCTCACAGGCAGGTTGAACAAGTGTGGAGTGATCAATCCTAGATTTGAGGTATAACTCAAAGAGCTAGAAAAATGGCAGAACAGTCTTCTACCATCACGGCAATTTGGTTTCATTATACTGACAACCTCAGCTGGCATCATGGACCATGAAGAAGCAAGACAAGAAGATACATGAGGGAAAATCCTGGGATTCTTTTTCTAGAGATGTAAAGCATAAATAAAAAGCTTCTGTGGACTGTTAAAAAAAAAATAAAAAGAAGTGAGCAAGCTAACTGTTCTAGCATGGAAACATGAAACCTTATTTGTGATAATGGAATTTGACTTGTCTTCTTTCTTTCACTTTTAATAATATCATAATGCTGATGCATCTGAATGTAATTAGCATGGACAGTCTTAAGAAATGCTTTACCGTACCAGAAAATGTGGATTAGAATTTAAGTTATTGTTTTTTCCAGACGCTGGCTTTGGGGCCAGGCCAAATGGATTTCTGGTTCTTAGACTGTGATGATCAGTGTGACTGTGGGTGTCTGTTGCCAGATTAAATCTACAAGTAGACCTTTCTCTTCTTAGTGACAATAACTGTTTTTTTTTTTTTTATGGTGTCAATGAGAATGAACGAATTATATTATTTTTTGAGGATGGATAGAAGGAAACAACTACAAATCAGCAAGTGAAAAAAATTCTTTTTTCCTTACCTTTTTCCCTCCTCAGTTTCATTCCTTCTGTGGAACTGGGGGTGGAGGGAATTCATTTCTCTTTCACGTAGATAATGGAAAGCTGAGACTTAAGATCGATGGTTCATTTCCTACCCATGAATTATTCATGTGAAACGGAAAGGCAAGAGATACATGGTATGAAGATTAATCTCCAAAGCAATACTCAATAAAAGATTTGCTGGACTCTTCTTAACAAATGTACAGTAATCAAATTGAATTTGACCCAGACTGAATCCTAGTTGTCCAGACGTAAGAAACCCGTGAGCAGTATCTTTTACATCGGAATAGTTGATTAGGGCAGGGTCTCATATGGCAGACCCAGGTGTGGGATCTTCAGTGACTCAGGAAACCTCTTAGATGAGCAGGTGACAGTCTGTGGCTTCCTCTGGTTTACAGCTTCCTTTGTGAGGAGTGGGCCTTTTCTCTCTCTAGTTTGATGGCTTAGGTAAGAGACGTAGCTGATGTTTTTAGATTGGAAGTTAAGATGGCCATTTTTATTATATTAATCCTGCCAATCCATGAGCATGGGAGATCTTTCCATCTTCTGAGATCTTCTTCAATTTCTTTCTTCAGAGACTTGAAGTTCTTGTCATACAGGTCTTTCACTTGCTTGGTTAGATTCACACCAAGGTATTTTATATTATTTGCAACTATTGTGAAGGGTGTCATTTCCCTAATTTCTTTTTCAGTCTGTTTATCTTTCATGTAGAGGAAGGCTACTGATTTGTTTGAGTTGATTTTATAACCAGCCACTTTGCTGAAGTTGTTTATCAGGTTTAGGAGTTCTCTGGTTGAAGTTTGGGGGTCACTTAAGTATACTATCATATCATCTGCAAATAGCGATATTTTGACTTCTTCCTTTCCTATTTGTATCCCTTTGACTTCTTTTTGCTGTCTAATTGCTCTGGCTAAGACTTCCAGTACTATATTGAATAGGTAGGGGGAGAGTGGGCAACCTTGTCTAGTCCCTGATCTTAGTGGGATTGCTTCAAGTTTCTCTCCATTTAGCTTGATGTTGGCTACTGGTTTGCTGTAAATTGCTTTTACTATGTTTAGGTAGGGGCCTTGAATTCCTGATCTTTCCAAGACTTTTATCATGAAGGGATGTTGAATTTTGTCAAATGCTTTCTCAGCATCTAGTGAGATGATCATGTGGTTTTTTTCTTTAAGTTTGTTTATATAGTGGATTACATTGATGGATTTCCGAATATCTTGATTATAGAATTTGTTTATTGGAGAACTTAAAACTCAAACAACTGTGCATTTTAAGTAAATTGCTAATTTCTGGAGATTTTAGACAGTGCTCAACTGGACTCCCATTGGCTCCTAGATTCTGTTTAGCATAGCACTAGCATTGTCTTGCAGTTAATATTGCCACCGGTGTTTTTAGATATATTTAATTTTATTTATAAAATAATACTCCATTGTACGTCATTGTTGTGTAGGTTCTTTTGCTTTTTTTGATTTTGGGAACTTTAAAAAACTGTTTACATATATGCACGCTGTGTCATGTGGTTTTGTCTTGAAAAATGGAAATGAAAAATGGGGAAAAGTGACAAAGGGGGAGAAAAATAGGAGTGCAAAAAATAAGAGATAAATAAAATAAACCAAATAAAAGCTAGGTAGATATAAGCAGTGGTACATACCTCAAAATTAAGTGAAATAAATATTAATACATATTTAGAGTTCATAATTGCATTTTGAGTTCTAACTTATTGAATAATCTATTCTATTATGTTTTTGAAATAGACATATTAGTAGCATTATAAGTATTCATGATCAACTAAAATATATATATATATATATATATATATATATATATATATATATATCTCACATACACACACACTATAGTGCTAATGTGTGGTTAGAGAATCAGAAATAATGCTAGCTTAGCTAGGGCTAAGTGCAACTTTGGAACTTTGGACACTGGGAACACAGCCTCTATAGATGTATCAGGTCCAGGTGCAGAGCTTCAGATATCTGTGGGACATGCACAGGGATCTGAAAGTCTTTCTGTGTCTGGGATGGGACTGGAAACATGGGGAGTGTTATCTGTAAGGTTCTCAGTTCCACACGGTTCTTAGGTGGCCATGGCAGGAGTCATCATAGTGGGCCTTGTACTTTATTGACCATTTGAGTTTCAGTAGGATTGTTTGTATGAGCGTAGGTTGGCAATTATTTACATGGTTATAGGTAACTTACCAGTGACTGTACCACTATAGCTACTCTTCTGGCAACCATTAACTGTCAATAGTTCTACAGGGAGTACTGATCTCTTGTGAGTTTCCACTGAATCCATGAGGGAAGGCTGATAGGTCCAGTTCTGTGCAGGGATCCAGAGCTGCTATGTGTTCATGGGTAAAATGTTCATCCAGAAGATAAGACTTCCTAGCACCTCTCCCTGGTTTCTAGCTCTTACATTCTTCCTGGTTGTCTTCTGCACTGTCCTTGGGCACTGGAAGAGATGATTAAAGAGTCCTGTCATAGATTCCTGTTTGAGGTTAGCCCTCATCAAGCCCACATCCCCTTTCTAATCCCCACTTAAACTTTTCTATCATAGTATTCTTTATTTTTGTATCTCCCCCTTTAAGGTCTTCTTTAGGCACTCCAACTGAAATATAGAAATCTAAGAACTTATATGAGAGAAAAAATACAGCATTTGTCTTTCTGGGTCTGGGTTATATGCCTCAGAATAATATTATTTTCAGTTCTGTAATTTTTCCTGAAATTTTAATTTCATTTTTCTTCAATGATGAATAAATTCCATTATATATTAATATTTTAAATCCATATTAACTACTTCAATTGTTAATTACTATAATGAATTCCATTAATTACAAAGCTAATATACATTATATTTTTATTAGTTGCTTATTATTTGATGGACGCCTATTTGATTCCACATCCCAGCTTTTGTGGTTACAGTCATCATAGATATGTATGTGCAAGTGCTTCTCTTGGAGGGTATAAAGTTCTGTGGGGTATACACATAGGAGTGTTATAACATGGCTATTGGTAGTTGTAGTTTTAGCTTTGTGAAAAACCTCCACACTGATTTCTGTGGTGGCTGGACCAGTTTATTATATTCTTACTAAACAATGCATAAGGATTCCTTTATCTTCACTAGACTGCCTGCCTTCCTCCCTTCCTTCCTTCCTGTCCCGTGTAAATAGCATATTTATTGACTTCAGGGTACAGAATATAAGTATGTGAGAGTTTAATCCAAGCCTCCCACATGGAAAGCAGTATAATATCCCATAGATTATTATAGAATCTTATAATATGCCATAGGTCTCTCATGAGTGTCTCCGTTCATAGCAACCATGCCCTAGGTTCCTTCTTTCTTCCCACTCTATATTTGTATGGCCTTGCTGATTCTCACATGGTTGCAAGATGACTCTCATGGCAAGCAGCACATCATTTGCCTTCAACGCACTAAAAGATAAAGATGAAGTCACATTCTTTTTGTTTTCATCCAGGAAGTGAAGCCCTTATCATGCCCTCTACCTTCTAGACAGCACTATTTACAGGGGGTACCTTGTGCTACAGAAGAGAACTTGAGTTCACACATTTTCACACCTTACTATTTCTTTTTGAGGTCTATCATGAAAAAAAAAGGGATTAGAATAGGTCTTAGGTAGACCAAATTCTAGTGGTCAGGATTCCTTGTGGCAAACAATAGATTCTCAACATTTAATTTCCAGAAAAATATTGGGAGGAGATTGTCATGTCTTCAGACTGAGTAAACATTATGAAATCTAACAATATGGCTGGGAGGCATACCAAGTTCTCTGCAGACATCTTTCAGTAGAAATATCACAGCAGCTGCTGTTGGTGGTTGGCAATAGTCACTCACAGTTGTTGTATATGGAGCCAGCACCTTCACTATATTACTGCTATGATACTGTCCGAGACATTCCTGCTAATAGCCATTGATCTTACTTGTATCAGCAGCCAGATCAGTGTTGTATCTAATTAGTGAAACCTAGGTGTGCCTCCACTTACAGTTCCAAAGGGGCCTGGGAAATAACTCTGGGAAATAACCTGAGAAATATTCCAGGTTATTGAAAGAAACAAGCCTAAAGTAAGAATTCAGATCCTGTGGCCTTGAGAGATACAAATGGAAGGATGAAGATGAGGCTGAGTAGAGGTGACGTAGAGACAGTAACCACACTAATATCTCATTTCTGCTTAGGTTCCTACTGTAGAATTAGCTTAGGACATATGTCCACGAGCACATTATACTTCATAAGGACAAAAATGGGAAATGGATTCAAGGTAATCCCGAGAAAGAGGAGAAAAGGAGAAATTTCTCTGAAGTTTATTCCCATACCGATCACCTCCTTGTAAAAGTCAGTGTCACCAAGACCAGTCCTATCAGGCTTTCAAAATGTATAAGCAAGGCCACAGGCAAGCATCCCAGAAGCTAGATCCAATGCCTTACACAGGGACAGTTCAGCTAGGTCTGGAAGGAAAAGAGCAACTTAGTGTGATAGTGTCAACTCCCTTGGGATGTGGACCACATGGTCTTCCACTCCTTCTTATCTCCAGACTGTCTCTGTACTCAAGATGGAGTATACAGAAGAGGGGAGAAAGAAGAAGGAGGGAAGATCCAAGCAGGCTCAGGAGGATTTCATATATAGTAAGGTTTGAGGGTTTCTAGCTAAAGAGAAGAGAAAGCTGTTTTGACAGTGTACGAAGTTATCATGTAGGGAGTGTATCCAAAAGCTGTGAGCGAGAGTCCGTCCCCATCCGTCACATTTGATCCCACAGTTAAAGTGTGTCCCCCTTTAGGTTCCATCCAGAGTTTCTTCAATCTTATTTTCTCAGAAGTAATCACAAATTAAAAGTCACTAGGGCAATTCTGCCTCAGTTTTTATCACCACTGTGTACTCAGGAATGGATATGATGCCCAGCAGGGTATAGAACTGGTTGGATGCTGAATGGGTGGATGAGTTAACACAGATAGCAAATTATAAGATAGATAGTGATATAGAGGTTATTCTATGGAATAAAATAAATAAGAAATCTTTATCCACTGAGATGAATTTCATAAAAAATGTCTCCAGACTGTGCCTTTGCATGCATGATTTTAGCCCTCCAAAAAACTAAGACTAGAAACACCAGTGGCAGGGGAAAAAGCCACAAAAGCAAACACTTATGTACAGAAATGCTTTAGTTTGTTCATAAGACAGTGAAGGCAGTACTCAGTCAGGCATCCTATAAGCAGTTTCACAGTTAAACACAAATACTTTTACACACACATATTCTTACATGCATATACACACGTACTCATGGATACATATGCACATACTATTATTGGATATTTTATTTATTTACATTTCAAATGTTATCCCCGTTCTTGGTTTCCAATCCACAAACCCCTATCCTATCCTCCCTCCCCCTGATTCTATGAGGGTGCTCCCCGACCCACCCACCTACTCCCACCTCACCACCCTAGCATTTCTCTGTGCAGGAGCTTCAAGCCCCCACAGGACCAAAGGCCTCCCATCCTATTGATGCCTGACAAGGCCATCCTCTGCTACATATGCAGCTGGAGCCATGAGTTCCTCCATGTGTACTCTTTGGTTGATAGTTTAGTCTCTGTGAGCTCTGGGGGGTCTGGTTGGTTGATATTGTTGTTCTTCCTGAGGTTACAAACCCCTTCAGCTTTTTCAGTCCTTCCCCTAACTCCTCCATTGGGGTCCCCTGTTCAGTCCGATGGTTGACTTGGAACATCAGCATCTGTGTTGACAAGACTCTGGCAGAGCCTCTCGCGACAGCTATACCAGGCTCCTATGAGCAAGCACTTCTTGGCATCAGCAATAGTGTCTGGGTTTGGTGTCAGCAGATGGGATGGATCCCCAGGTGGGGCAGTCTCTGGATGGTCTTTCCTTCAATCTCTGCTCCACTCTTTGTCCTTGAATTTCCTCTAGACAGGAGCAATTCTGGGTTAATATTTTTGAGATGGGTGTGTGGTCCTGTCCTTCAACTGGGGACCATGCCTAACCACTGGATATGCTCTCTACAGGTTCTCTCTTCCCTTTGTTGGGTATTTTGGCTAATGTTATCCCCATTGGGTCCAGGGAACCTCTAGCTTCCCTGGCATCTAGGACTTTCTTGTGGCTAGCCCCAGTTTCCACCCCCCACTGCTATATATTTCTGTTCAATTTCCTGACCCTCTACTTCTCCCCTGTCTCCTCCCACACTTGATACTGCCCCTCTTTTTCCCTTCCCCTCCTCTATCCCTCCTAGATCCTTTCCTCCCTCTATCTCTTGACATACACACACTTACACACATATACATTAACATATATATATATATATACATATATATATATATATATGCATAAGGTACAGATATACATACAGACACACATGAATATATACACTTAAACACAACAGATATACATACACACAGACACACACAGGCATACACACATACACTTAAACACACATACACTTACACACACTCACAGACACACACACACACACACACACACACACACAAACAGAGGACATGGGAGAGAAGTTGTAGATTTCTGTTGAACTCTATTTTTCCTGAGTGAGAGGTCAATGAAATGTTACATTGGAGAGAATCAAGCCTTAATTCTTTTAGGTCAGAACTTCTCCTGACAGACATTTTTCTTCAGTACCCTGGGAAAATGAACTTTCTCAATGGGATTAGTGGCATTTGCTGTTTCAAATCGAAACAGGATCTACTGGCCCACACTAACTTTACAATCGGCACCATCTACTCTGTGGTCACTGCTGAAGTATTAGAGCAAACCTAAGGCGGCAGGAAGTGACATTAGACTTCGTTCTGTTCTATTCCGGCCTAGAGATGGAGTCTGAGATAAAACACTGCAACTTTCCTGTAACACAATTCTTCCCTGTAGAGTCAAAGCTTTCACAGAAAAGCCAAAAAGGGCTTTATGGGCAACTAGGTTGCATATTGTCCTGCATGTTTCAAATGGCTATAGATGCAACCTGTTTTCCCTTAGCTATATTCTTGCAAATGAGGGAGAGCAGGACAGAGAGAAAGAGGGTATCTTAGAATTAATTCCATTTACGGAAATACCACAGCAGTCTGCACGTATATCACATAATTATGTCTGAGGTAAGCTTAGGGAATGTAGTCATTTGTTCAGGGTTGTTTTTCCATTGCAAAATCTCCAAATAGAATTATCAAGTCTATCAAATGTTAATTTGTCAAGAAAAACAGAATAGCTAATAAGGATAACTAGATTTATATTGTAAATAGAGAATTACCTCGAAGACTTCCATGTCTCCAAAGGCAGCATGATTGAAGGATGAGTGAGAAGAGTCTTAAAAACAACACTACACTCATCTTTTCTACTAGCTATATGCTCAGAGAAAGATCTAGAAGGCCACCAAGCTCATATCTTGTGTTTTCAGTGAGATACAGTAGCCCTTTGTTTCTGGTTCTCAGCTGTGGATTGTCTCCTGTTGAAATGTCCCTATTCGAATACACATAATAGATAGGCTCTCCTAGCCACTGGGAAAGGACCAGAATCCAATCTGCACCTCTCACAAAGAGCAGTCACCAACATGCTGGCAGGATCTTAGGGGTCACTCAAATTTCTGTTCTGTAAATGTTGCAGTGATGTCGCCTCAGCAGGTGGGCACTGATCAAAACATGAGAAGGCTCACTCTTTTTCCAGCTACTAGGCCTCTTACAGCACTTATACCACATGCTGGATTCTGGTAATGCTAGTGTTTCTTGTTTTCCATCCCTTGTGTTTCTTTTATAACGCTAGCTAGAATTTGGAGAAGTTGGTCTGAGATAAATATCTTATTTATATTGTATGTAAGTTAGAGAGCAGGGACTCCTGAAGTGGAAATTTCTGGTGATGTAAGGTCATGTAGGCTTATGTGATGTTTTTCTGAGGCAAGATCCGTGAGAGGACACATGATGTTTGGATAGCGTATAAGTAGGACTCAATGGACAGTAATGTGGCACTTGCATAGCCAGCTGTACAACTCTTTGCTGGTCTCTCATTTTTGCTGATATTCCCTTTGTTGAGAGAGGTGTGGCAGAACACTGCTGGCATTCTGATTGGTCCTGGTGACTTCCACTGACTTGTGCCAATTTGGAGGCCTGAAGGTTTCTGCTGGATCGTGCTGCTGTAGGTGATTTGTGTTTGGTGACACTTTTCAACTGGACTAATGGTATCCTGACAAATGGAGAACTACTTCTAAGCAGGTCCACATCTCCTTGTCCTATTTAGCCATCTTTTCTCCCTTACCTTTGTACAGTGGGCTAGAAGGGGGGTGTCGAAGTGTTTGAGAACCCTTATTAAAGTAGGTTTTGAAGTCTAAGCCTAGAGATTGCAAATAAGTCCTTCACTGTGCAGCATTCCAGTGGGGAGGTAGACAAATAGGAATTTTGGAGGTGCTGAAATAATAGTGAAAGCTATATAGACTTACTTGCTTCCCTTCCCTGGCTACAGCTAGTACGACTGTTCCTGTCAGCTCAGTCAGTCATTTCTTTTTCCTTTGTTGTTGTTTTGTTTTTGTTACACCAATAGAAATGTCTAGAATTGAAAGAAACTGCCTTATAGTAATTGGCCACATCATGCATCCAACTTCGAATCCATAAATATTTGATTAGACCTTTGATTAAGAGAAAACTAATTAAAAGTACTTATCTATCTTTTGTCTGTCTTTTCTGTGACAAGACATCATGGCTAAGGCATCATACAAAAGAGTTTATTTGGCGCTTATAGTTTAAAAGAGTATGTTCATGTCCATCATGGCTAGCGACATGGCAAGAGACAGGCAACCAGACAGGTATGGCAATGTAGTAGTAGCTGAGAGCTTACATTTTGATCCACAGGCACTAGGCAGAATGAGATAACTGGGAATGACAGGGGCTTTTGAAATATCAAAGCCCACCCCTAGAGACATGACTTCTCCAACAAGGCCACTTCTTAATCCTTCCCAGACAGTCCTACTAACTGGAAACCAAGTATTTAAATACATAAACCTGTGGGGGCTGTCCCATTCATACCACCTCATTGTCCCTCCTGCTTTTACAGATCCTTACCTTGCTTTCTCCCATCCCTTTCCATTCTGTTAGATGGTCCCTGGTCTGTGCTCTATGCTGGTCTCCTTTCCCTGCTTGCTGTTTTCTTTCAGAAGCAATTGACTAATGGGCTATAGATTTGGAAAATTTGTAAGGCAGTAGCCAGATAATTCGTCTTTGTCTTGGTAGAGCTGATTTCAAGCTATAGAAAACACTATTTATTCAAATAACAGCAAATACAAATCTCATTTTATCACTGCCAATAACTTGCATTGGTGTTGGTCTTACTTCTACAGCTTTCTGATCTCTAGTACTATCCCTACCACTCATGACTTTGTGTGTGCTGTATGCTTTATAGAAAATACAAACACAGACCATACACATCTAATTCTACACACCGTACCGTGCCCATTACTGTCACAGCTTTATAAAAGTACAAATGTAAATTGAGTCTTAAAGAAGCTAGAGACCTTACTTAAAGGTTTAAATTTGCGACTCCAAATCCATTTCCCATTCTACATGTCAAAAGTCAGGAATAGATTTCTAAAATGATCTTCTCATATGAATGAACAATGCAGTAACTGTCTATTGGTTAGCAGGCTGACTACTGTTTCGTTAGTCCCCATAGAACTTCCAAAGCACAAGCCCATGTTAAAATCTGCTACTCATTTCAAATTTGCCAAGTTCTGACTGGAATGGAGCTGATCCTCTATGTGGCTGATATACATTTTTTTCCCCCCAGAGGGAAGCAAGAGGCATGAAATTATTTTTTCTAAGTATTCATACCAGATCTCTTATATTAATAGTAGGCCATCATGGGTTGCAAACTGTAAACAGTGGTGTCTCTGTGGTTTTCCTGTTGTCTGAGAGTATTAGCCTTAAATAGAGGCTATAAAGAGCCCATTTGCTTGCTGCAAACTCTAGAGTTCCTCTCACCAACCATGGTCAGACAAAAATAAGTGGTAACTTGGAGTCACATCATATGTAAAATTGCAGTCACTGTGAATCATAGGGCAAGACATAAACATGCTGTGGGTCTTAGGTTCTTTATCTTTAAGACAGATAATGATTCTTATGAAAAATATAACATAGAAAATGCTTTTATAACTCTGTAACACTGACTAAAAATGAGGAATCAATTCCGTTTTACCATGAAGGCAGCTGTTTTCCTTGCGGGCTTAGTAGATCTAGTCTGGTTTACTTCTAGTAAAGAAACATTGATTCAGACTTCTGAATGTGGCTGATTGCTTTCCCTTTTACTGTTTGAAAATCCCCACAAAACCCCAAAGATGATACTGTAGTAGTTGACAACAGTTTGCTTTCTAGTGGTAAAGTTTTGGCTTCTGAGAAATAGTATGAACACTTATATTTAAATCCAAGCCCATTCTATGAAAAGAAGGTGTCCTGTTTTGTTTGGTTTTGGTTGGTTTGGTTGGTTTTTTCTTTGTTCGTCAGCTTGATGCAAGATACAGTCATATGAGAAAAGGGAATCTTAGCTAAGAAAAATGTCTTCATTAGATTTACCTGTAGGCAAATCTGTGAAGGGTATGTCTTGATTAGGCGGATGTGGGAAGGCCCAGCCCACTGCAAGTAATCCCATGCTAAGCAAATGGTCCTGTGATGTATATGAAAACAATCTGGACAAGTCAGGGGGAACAAGAAAGTAAGCATCCTTCCACTATAGCTCCTGCTGCAGTTCTTGCTTCCAGGAGCTCCTGCTTCCTGGAGCTCCTGCCCTGGTTTCCCTCAGTGATGGAGTAAATAGTACGAGTGTTATAAGACGAAGTAAATCTTTTCTTCCCCAAGTTGCTTTTGGTCATGATCTTTGTCATAGCAATTGAAATCCTAACTAAGAGAGAAGAGTTTCATAATGTGAACTACAAATACTGTTCAAGTTGACCAAATTGCTCTGTTAGTGAAACTTAAGCCATATCTTAACAGTAAGTAATTATTCTCATTCTAAAACATATGTTGAAATATTCCATTCAATGATATATTTAAATAATATTAGGAAATAAATTATTTACTAATGACTAAAATTTTGGAGAACTAGAATTAAGACAATTAAGAGACAGAGAGACAGAGAGACAGCGACAGAGACAGAGAGACAGGAGAGATAGATAGATAGATAGATAGATAGATAGATAGATAGATAGATAGATA
>NW_021604633.1:10424835-10436455 GCF_004785775.1 Grammomys surdaster | reverse complement strand
ATAGATAGATAGATAGATAGATAGATAGATAGATAGATAGATAGATACATACATACATAGATACATGCATAGAGTATAACTGGAAATGAGATAGACTTTTAAAGCCTCCAAGCCCACTCCCATGATACACTTCCTCCAACAAGGTCATACTGTTTAATCATTTCCAAACAGTTGCACCAACAATTGCGGGCTGAACATTCGCCTATGAGCCCATTGGGGCCATTCTTCAATAAACCACAACTATACTGCAAACACTATTTGATTTAAGGGACTTGAACATTCACAGAGATTAGTACACATGGAAATTTCTGGAACTAAACCCCACTAGATAAGGGGAGGCCACATCTAAGCTATTTATAATTTGTTAATATTTGTTGGGCAGGATATGTATAATACTTAGTATAATTAATGAAAATAAAAGCTTTTAGAGATAGTAGAAATAAATTTGCACTGTGATTAGGCTGAGAGACAATAGCTAGGCCACAGAGTTTTTTCATTAATTTATTTATTTAGGTACTTTATCACCGCCCCTTCCTCCTCCTCCCAGTCCTACCCTCTCCCCATCCCCCTCTCCCCTTCTCCTTAGAGAAAGGAAACAACCTCCGGCCCCATACTAACCTGCTGCACATCAAGTCACATCAGAACTAACTGCATCCTCTCTCAATCCACCTATTGTCTGGCTCTGGGTCTCATCATCTGTTTCCATCAGCTACTGGATAAATCTGCTCAAGTGACAGCCTAACATAGGCTCCCCAAACCATACAGTGGAAAAAAGGAAGCATCTGACATAACCGGTGCGGGTGTAACTGAATGTCTGCATATAGAAGAATGCGAATTGATCTGTATTCATCACCCTGCACAAATCTCAAGTCCAAGTGGATCAAAGACTTCATCATAAAACTGGATATGCGAAATCTAAAAGAAGAGAAAATGGGGGAATTGCCTTAAACTCACTGGTACAGGAGACAATATTCTGAACAGAACACCAACTGCTCAGGCACTAAGATCAACAATGAATACATGGGACGTCATGAAACTGAAAAGCTTCTGTAAGGCAAAGGACACTATCAATAGGAGAAAACAGTAGCCTACAGAATGGGAAAATATCTTCATCAACCCTACATCTGACAGGAATTTTAATTATAAAGGGAGTGCTAATGTCCACCATGTAGCATTGCTACTGGGGCCTGGAAAAAGCATGTACATTTCTGCGCATAGTGTCTGAATAGTAGGCTGTGGACAATTAAATGGTTGTTTAACAATGAACAGTAGTGCTCTCAGTAATGTTTAAACAACATGTGAGCATATTCCAAGCCATAGCTCCTCTCCTTCTAGCTTGTGACTTCTGTCAGAATATCTGATTTCTCTTACACTAGTGAACTCACCAGACATAGTTGTCCATACCTGAATCCTCGCCCAACTCTTACACCAACACCTTCTCATCTGGTAATTTTCTATGTTAATTTATTCCTTGTCCTAACAACTAAAGATATTAGACTGGTTACTTTAGCTAATTCTGCCCACATTGCATCTTTGCCAAGACCCAGCTGGTCTGAGTGGTGCCAGGATGAAATCATAGAGTTATCCATAGCAAACCCTCAACCAAACCCCAGAACTGCATCCCCACAGGGCAAGGAGCAGCATGCTTTCCATGTAACAATACAAACTTTTCCAATTGTTCATTATTCCACGTATCTCACTTGATATGCAAATACAGAGGAACTATGGGGACAAAGAATGACATTGCTAATAAGAAGCACAGTAGAATATCTCCTTTTCCCTATCTCCTGGCTGCAGTGAAGGGTCAATTCACTTAATTTCAGGACAATTTATTTACAAGGCTCTTCAGTTTCCTAGTGAAACAGCAATCAAGATTGATTAACATATCCTTAATCTCATATCCAGATTTCCTGCTGTGTTAGCCACAGGCTTTTTATATGTTTGCACTGAGACTTAAGAGTCATTTAGTTGGAAACAGGAAAGGCTGCTCTGATGGATGGCATTTAGGAAGGGAAATATACACTATCCTCTAGGTAAAATGTGGCTCAAGGATAAATTTTTAGTGGCTTAACCAAAACATGGAAAAGGATCCAGTTCCATTCCTGTTGGACTGAACATTCATCTCCTCTCAAAGCACACGCTGTTTTGTATTTTGTAGGAAAGGAAGAGTATGTATACTTTCCTGTGAGCCTGTGATGCATAGCAATGAAACATACTGTGACTAGCTAGCACCAGCACTCTCCTGTAACATAGGTGACAATATTCTGCTTCTTACATGGATAGGAAAAATGACTGCCTTCCCTTGGATCAGTCGCTATTACGCCATAGAAATGGGCTTCAAGTCCTAACTTCTACAGGAAGACTTTCTGAATTCTATTCATACGTATTTATTATCTATTTTTACTTTTTGGTTTTCACTTACTGTGTGCTTATGTGCATGTGTGCATGTATATATGTGTGTGTGAGTATGTGAACACATGAATGTGTGCGAATGTGGAAGCCAGTAGTTGACATTGGTTGTCTTCCTTAGTCACTTCCCACCTTATTTTTGAATATTGAAGCTGGAACTCTGATTGGCTAAACCAGGTGGCAAGTGAGCTGGCATCATCCTTGTTTTCTCTGCCTCCACTGCTCTGGCATTCAAGGTGTGTGCTGCAGCACCTGGCATTTTGTGTGGCTACTTGGGATCTGAATATAAGTCTTTTTGCTTGAATAGTAAACATGTCTTTTTTCCTGAACCACATTCCCACATTAAATATTTATATCATTCTCACTGTAATTTTGGCTTGTTTCAGGACAGCAGAGTTGGAAATTACAATACTACCTGGACAAATGATTGGCATTCTTAAGGTTAAACTGTCAAAAGGCGTTTTGGGAAAGCGACATCATTATATGGACTAAGGACACCTAATTTGAAAATCTAAGAGGCAGACTTCTCCAGCATCTGAAACTTTCTGGGCGCCATGAGGACATCAACATTCAGCATGAAGATTCACGTGACATAGCCTAGTTAGACACAGACACTCAAAAAATACCACGTATATAGACATCCGCTCCTCACAATGCCTTACTATGTATGTGCCAACATTCCCAAATTGGAAAAAAATTTCCAAATCTCAAATGTGGCTAAGTGTGTTGGAGAAGGGATTTTCATCCCATAGCATTGAGCCAGACTCTTTGTGTCTTTTCACTGTTGCTCAGCAGGGACAGATGGAGTCAGATTTCTCTGAGGTTGTGATTAAGGGCAAGGCTTCGTGGAGGTGATGATGTTGATATGATCCCAGGGGGAACATGAAGATCAGAGATGGAAGCAGCTCAGGTGCAGAAGGGATGTGAGAACAGAGAGACCAAGTGAGGCCTCTTTCATTTAAAGCAGCTGCACTATGTCCTTAAGAAAAGGTAGACATTAAAAGATGTGTTGCTTTACTGCCCTTAGAGTCATGTGCATACTGATAGTTAACATAGCCATGTAGGAAGGACAAAATAGCTTCCATTCAATATTGTTTCACCTGCCATTTTCTCGCTTTCATATATAACTCTAATTTATGATTCCCTTTCAGTTATACTCAGATATTTGGATTGGGGGGCTCTCTACTCATTATCATAGGAAAAACTTGGTTGTCTCCAGCAGCTGTGAGCAAGTATGATTTGTGGTGGAATATTCCTGAATAAGACTCAGCTTTGCTAAAGTTTCCTAGATACTGCAGATGATCCCGGAGTATACGGGATCATTGTCATGTATGAGCAACGAGTCACTCATTTATTTAGAGAAAGTGAAGCTTCCTAAGTCTCCTGAAAGGAATTCACAGACCACAGAAATGTATTAGGTCCAAGAAATGAAGGACAGAGCTATGAGGGAATTAATACCCCAGAGGTGGCCCTTAGTCAGTGAGGAATGGGAACTGGTGGGTAAATCCCCCAGCTTCCTTTCCTGTACAGTGTTAAAGAGTGTTCTGCAAAATTTCCCAGAGGATCTCAGAAGAGCCAAGTCCTGATTCCCAGAGTAGCATGCAATTGTTATGACTACAGATGCAGTAGACTGTTATAGGAATGACTACTGAAAGCATACAGGTGCTGGGGGATTGACTAACACGAAAGTCCACTGAAAACTGCTACTGTAGAAGTGTCCTCAATTATATACATGTATGCCTATAAACTGAGAAGGGATAATGGTTCCCAGATACCACAGGCTATCAAATAAGAAGCCCAGAGCCATGTGTGGGCTACTGTCTTTTGAGTTGTTGGCCAGGGGAGACCCATAGCCCACCACCCAAACCATTACAGGCTACTGCCGTTAGTCTTCCTTACCCCCCACAACATGATAATACGACCCCTTTTCTGAAGATGCTATACACTGGGGTCACAGGATGTGGAGAAATCAAGTTGGTGTCAAGTTGAAAATGTCATCCCTGTTGTCTGGTTTTCACACTGCAGGAATGTGATTTGCCCACCGTGGTGGGAGAAAATAAAATCTTATCAGTCTATGAACACTACGAGCACATGATGGCTGGTCGGCCAAGTTACGCCCACTGGTACAGACAAGGGTGGCATGGACCTTCTGAGAATAATTATCTAATTGGATTCAAAATCTGTACACAGGACAGAACTTAGGCCTGGTACCATTAAATGGCCCCAAACCCAAGGCTAGCTAGGTTGTAGGCTTTAGGGGGAACTAACGACATAGTGATAAATTGCTCCCTAAGTTTTTAACTTTTTATCCCTAGAGTTGTTTGTCTTTCAATCCTTCTCAGAGAGGTTTTTCTTTTTACAGTATGCTCTGAATAGTTCTATGTTAAATCCACAGAACTATACACTTCTGAGAGGAGAGAATCTTGATTGAGGAAATGTCTTCTTAAGATGGTGCTGTAGGCCAGTCTTGGAGCTTTTTCTTAATTAGTCATTCATGGGGAAGGATTTATTCTATTGTGGCTTGGGTGGGGCTACCCCTGGACTCTTGATCCTGGTTTCTATAAGAAAGTAAGCTGAGCTAACTATTGTGAATAAACCAGTAAGCAGCACCACTCCATGGCTTCTGCCTCAGTTCCTGCCTCCAGGTTCATGGCCTGATTTTGTTCCTGCCCTGCCTTCCCTCAATGATGGACCTGGAAATGTAAGCTTAAATTCACCCTTTCCTTCCCAAGTTGCTTTTGGTCATGGTGTCTTGTCACTACCATAATAACCCTAAACAAGACACTGAAGCAGGTCACTGTAGAGAGAAAAGAGATTGTGGAGTTCTCAGCTCTGAATGGGATATCTCTAGCATATTCTCTTGCCACTCCCACCTCCCCCTCAGGGATCATTGAGAAAGAGGGTATAGAAAGATTACGAAAGCAAGCAGTAGTGAACATCTGTAGTGGCACATTGTTTACTGGATATGACTATGCTGTTGCACACATGAGCTCACTAACAGTGACTATGATTCCATTTGTAAGAAGACTACTCACAATCAATCCAGCAAAAAATCCCAGTGTGGATGGGAAGGACCTCATGAAGTCTCACATCTTGGTGAGAAGCTACTGAATGGCTGCCAGAGAAAGGGAAGTCAGTTTTCTCTAGATATGTGGCTCCCGAGAAAAGACTTATGCTTCGGTAGATGGTTCTACTGGACCCAGTAGGTTAGAGAAGAGCGTATGATGTTATGAGGAAACTGTGAGGAAGGAATCAGAGAGACTAGGGAGTGAATTGGTCAAGGTCATGTGTATATGGAATTCTGAGACAGACAAACACGCAGCACAGATGTTAGCTGTACACTTCCTCGAGTCTTGGCTTTGCTTCCTTTTCTGTAGTCCTTCCCTTTCTTAGCTCTTCCCTGTTCTGCCTGGGGTTATTTCCTAAGAAACCCCACAAGTATTTGAATGTTTGTCTCAGCATCTACTGAATCAATTGAAGTAAACTCTGGCTTTTGTTTCTACCTAGTACCTAAAAGAAATCATTTTCTAAATTAAAGTATACTTTAAAGAGATTTTGGTAAAAGTGCATATGGTGGTCAGTTTTAATTGTCAGGGGGACACAATCTAGAATTACTTGGGAAGGGAAGCTCATCAGGGGACTGACTAGATCACACGGACATATAAACAGGTCGGTGGGCGATTATCTTGATTACATTAATTAAGGTGGGAGGACCTACCCATCGTATGTGGCTCCTTTGTCTAGGCAAGGTATTCCAAATTGTATGAATGGTGAAAGAGAGCTGCATCCTACCATGCATGTGTTAACTAATTGGTCTCTGCCCATGACTGTGAATGTGATGTGACTAGCTACTGCAAGGTTCTGCTACTTTGACTTTGCTGCAACAAGGACTATTAACTGGATTTGTGAGCCCAAGAAGCCCTTTCTCCCTTAAGTCGTTTTAGCACATGACATTTAATCTCAGCAATAGGAAACACAATGGTAACAGAGATTTTATACTATCTATTTCATCTCTGAAATCTCAGACTTTGATTCAAGGAGGGTAGCAGAATTGGTTACAACCTTATGACCTTGAGCTGAGTGACCATGATTTGTGGACCTCTGTTTCCAGGCATAACATGGCTGTTGCAATCTTGAAACCAGAACAACAGTGATTATCTGCATGGGACTCTCATACTCTGGTGCCTATTAATATCTCCTTTTGGAAGGAAAGGAAGAGCTATCAGATACTTACCTGTACCCCTTCCCTTTAGTTACATGTACCTTGCTTCAATTGCATACAGTGTTAGGAAGTGCTGAAGTCACAAGAGTTGGAGACTCAGTGGTGTATTCCTTCCAAGATTAGGCTTTTTTTGTGATACTGCTGCCCAAGTCACCCATGCTCCTGTAGGGAATGAACCCTAGTAAACTCATTAGTTTACCAAGCTGGACTTAGATGAATATTTTCTTTACTTTGTTGTTTTACCTCTCTATTTGGAGTGAAAAGTACTAAAATCCCAAGGAAAAGCCATCCAACAACTAGGAGCGTCTCCAGTCCAGGACCGCACTCAGGTGGGCATAACTATAGCGTAAGCTGAATGCTGCCACTGTACCTTATGTTCTCTGTGTGCATGACAGATGATGTGTGTGTTTGTGTGGCATCAAGTGTCTTGTCCAGAGTGTTGAGGGAACGCAGCACCATGACTATAAGAAAGTTACATCTGGCAGCTGTCATCAAAACCATTTTCCCTAGTGTGTATATTATAATCAACAAATATGGAGACTGTACATAAATATCTACATTGAAATTAACATTAAGTCTCTGAAGTAGAGAGAGAAAAATGTTCTTGTTCATGTGTTTACCACCAAAAGAAATCATTTAACATTAGTTAAAATAGACATAAAAACTTAATTTAAAAAGTTGAAATAACTAGTGACTCATGGGTTTTTAGGAACACTTTTCATATTTTGTATTTTAAATACATTTGTTTTAAAAATGTTTTCTCTTGCAGACCTCAGCAGTGAAAAAGGACATTTATATTCTGTGCTATGAATATTCACTGGAAATTGTTACCAGTGCAGCTAAAGGGCATGCCTCCAGGGACACTGTTACAAAGGATCTTGGTGGTGAGAAATCCTGCTTTATTCTCTGTTATTCCTGATTTCAAGGCTTGCTCCTTTTTATCTAGGAAATAGAGTGATGTAAAACTATTAAGACCTTCAATTTCCAGGAAGAGTCCCAAAGTAAAATCCCTTTGTCTCAACTAAGAAATTTATCTTATTTTCTTGGATTAAGATGCATTTTGGGGAGCTCTTCTGCTCTTCCTGATAAGAACATAGCTTTTAAACTTTACACAGTTTTATGTAAAGTAAACCTTACAGCAGCCGCACGAGAGATTTTTTTTCTATCCACATAAACATGTGGATTCATATTCTTACATGATGTTGATCACAAGAGATAAGGGTACCAAAAGCAACGTAAAAACAACTGGAACAAAGGATCTGATTAGAAATGACAGTTGTTTGGGAGTTTAAATTTGTAGGACAAAGGCTAGCTTTTGAGTGTTTATTTTAGGGTTGGGGAGTTTATGTTATGGAGGTATTCACATCTCCATTTCTTTCATTTGGCCATGACACACTTCCTGGATATTTCAGGCCTCTCTGTTTTGCAAGATGACTTTGCATTTTGAAGAGGTTTCCTGCTTGATTTAATTCCATCAACTGATTACCATGGAAACTCTTGGTGTCATTTCCTCTTCCTGGAATGAGACATTGACTCTGTTTCAAATAGAATTTTTGGCACAGAAAATAGGATAAGTTTCATAAGGTAAACAGTGTGTCCACAGGAATGCCTTTTAGAGTGACTTCCTGGGTGGAGAACAGTCACACACATGTCACCACAGAGCTACAAAGATAGTGCTATGGTTAGGTAGCAGCATAGTCCACATCAAAACAAAGCCACACCCATCTGGCTTAATTTCTTTAAGGAGAAGAACTTGACAACAAATCCTTTGTTGTATATTAGCCAAATTAACTATAAACAAAGGAACCAATTATATAATACGCCTAACATTTTACAAAAGTCAATCATTTTAAATTTCTCTATGAACCATAATACAAAGATTCAATCTACATTTTGTCATAGATTTTATTTTTAAAGGGCATTTCAAGCACCCATGCATGTGCTGGACATACTGAGCCATTCTGTCAGAACCTGAGACAAGGATCATACTCAGACTTTCTGTGCTCATCTTGAGCTATTTTGACATTGAATATAGGCAGGAATCATCAGTTATTGTCATGAGAAAGAGAGGCGTTTGTGTTTACTATACTTACTGCAGTCTTGTGGGATGTGTGTGTGTGTGTGATTACACAAAGATGGCAATCAGATCTTTATATGTCTGCATATTGTATATAGATAAGCGACAATCAGAAGTATTGATAGAAAAAAATATCAACAAGCATTGAGAGAAAACCCTACCCATTTAGACAACAGCTTCAATAATATTAGTTTATATTTTTACAGGACCTTTTTTTTTTTGAAAGACTTAGATTTTTGGTTAATGTTTGAAAAACATGTATAAATTATAGTTAAAGATTTATACCTAAACATATAGGTGAGGTCTATTTTTTTAAGACATAAAAGGGGAGTGGACCCAAAATTGCGGCTCTTTGCAAGCTTACTGGCAGAAAATGAATGGGTTCCTTTCAATAATTTGAAATTTCCCTATGGAGAATTGTTAGTTATGATTCTTTCATTAAGCAGAGACAATTGGAAAACATTATTGTCTTTTCCCATAGTCATATATTTTATAAAATTTATAATCTTAAAAAGCTTTATTAAAAATGAAATTTCATACACATAGCACTTCCTAAAAGGAGTGCATATTTAGCAGATCTAGAAAGAGCAATAAGATAATTTTATAGTTCTGAATATTGAAGTTAAGATATTTCAAATTGCTGACCATAATTGTAGTGGATCTATTTTGAGTATTGAAATGAGAGAGGTATATGACAACTGCAAACACACTGTAGCTGTAGCTGTACCTGCTTTCTCAAAACTTGTACAAGCTGTTGGAATATCTCATGATGACAAAGCAATAAAGAGCTCTGGTCTCCACTGTGTGCTGTTTACTGTCAGTGAGACTGACTCAGAGTGCTGAGTGTAAATAAAGCAAGGCTTCATAGCAGATGTCTTTGAAGTTCAAACACATGCACTGTGAAAATTGCATTCATCCCTATTTCTGGAATCATTTTTCTGACCCCGCCTCCCAACATCCTGTAAGTGAGAGTTTGAATGCATCATATTGAAGGAAGCATGTAAGAATTCTCTGCCTGTATTTTTTGTTCATAAGACACTTGGAAAAAAGAATTAAGATCTAAGCATAGACCTATTAGATGTTTAGATGAAGAATCTTAACTTTATGACCCCCTTGACCTAAATTATGATTTTTTTATATTATTTTGGATCCTTGCATATACTAATATATTTCTCTCTTTCTCTCTACATTCTTTGCCCCCATTCCTGTCTCTTTGCTTGACTCCCTTCCCCCTTTTCCTTCCCTTCCCTTCTCTCGACTCTTCAGTTACCCTGTGAGTTTTGAGGAGGTGGGGAGATTTTCCATGACACATTTTTGTCATTTAAACACAAGCCACTGAAGAACAGATTATTGTCTCTCTCTCTCTCTCTCTCTCTCTCTCTCTCTCTCTAAAATGTACAAACATAACCATGGCTTAATAACCGGACTCATACCAATGCAGTGAGACTTGTATTAGTCATAGAGGATTTGGCCAAAATGAATTCACTCTGACACAGCAGTTCTGATTCTGGTTAGGTGAGGGTAGAAAGGAGCATAATCTCAATAAATCAAAATCCTTCCATCCATGCTGCATTTATAAAATAATATAAAATTAAAAAATCCATCATCTGGAGTTAAAACTGTGTCCATATAATTTCTACTTTAATATATCAGAGATTAATGTGTTGTAAAAGGCCATCTTTTCTATCCTCTCCCCGGTCTTCTCTGTCCTCTGTCATGTCCTGTCCTATCCTTTATTCTTTTCCTTTCTTTGTTTTTCAATCTCTTCCAATCCTGCATCAAATACTTTAATTCTTAACTGATATATTTGTAATGTCACTGTTTTTCACACTTACATTGAGTATTTTTAGAACACATTGAAGCTGAGAAGATTATGAATGGTGCTTTAAGTTTGGTTTTTAAAAAGAAACCTAAAAATCATTTTATATTTGCTATACAACATGATTTATTTCTGGATATAATTATGAGACCGTGGAATCAATAGATGCTATACAATGTAAACTGGCAAACATTGTGGCACCTGAGAATCCATGTCCAGCCACCTTCGCCATACACATCTGTATAAGAATTAATGCTAGTAGAGCAGAAGGGCAGACTAGAACACTGTTTCTTTCCTGCTGGTTGGATAATGGATAGGACAAGAATGGAAACAAGATCCTTTGGCCTCCTGTAGTAGAACGATCCATGAGGCACATGCTCTGAGTTTTTTCTTTTACTAATCCCCTTCCCTTTCTCAGCATCATGAAACTTTCACTTTATCATGTGATAGCCTACAGCTCAGTCTGTCACAGCAAAATTTTGTTCCGCAATTCTGAAGAATATGATGATGTATGCTGTCTACCCCATGGCCATTGGGAGGAATTTAAACATGCTCAGCTTAAAACAGTCCTAATATTTTTATATTCTCTACCTGACACACCGCTTTTAAGATTTTTCCCCACACAAATCATGTCTGAAAGAGAACAGAGTGTTGGATCCCCTCAAACTGTTGGTAGATATGTTATCAATTACCATGTGGGTGTTGGGAATCCAGCCTGGGTCCTCTAGAAGAACAAGCACATTTGTCTGCTAAGCCAAATCTCCAGCCAGTTCTTAGCTGTGAACTCTCCTCAGAGCACCTGGATACATTAGCACAAGTCATATATGAACAAAATTTTCTCTGTACTTTATAATATTAGAGTTAGATGATTTCAAAATACTACAGGTTTTCTAAATAGTTTTATCTTCTTGATAGGCTAAGAGGCTTTGAAATTAGTTGGTGGGTGATCTAGAAAAATAACTTGGATGGATGTTACCTTTGCCAAATCATTTCATTTCTTAAAACACGACACAAATATTTCTTAATTTAACCAAATTTGCATGTATATTAGTCAGGGGTCTCTAGAGGAATAGAACTTACAGAGTAAACCTCT
>NW_021604633.1:10365789-10419835 GCF_004785775.1 Grammomys surdaster | reverse complement strand
TCTAAGGGAAGGCTTCAAACAGGAACCTGGAAGCAGGAGCAAAACAGACATCATTGGGGACTGTTGCTTACTAACTTGCCACACCCTCTTTCTTTCTTTCTTTCTTTCTTTCTTTCTTTCTTTCTTTCTTTCTTTCTCTTCTGAAAATTATACTAGTGTTTATTTCTTTTTTTAAATTTTTAAATTTTTTTTATTTTTTAAATCAAATCATAATTTTTACTTATTCACACAGGGGTTATCAACACAAAAAGTCAGAATGTGGGGAAGGGGATGACACTGGAGCATGAGTATTCAAGGGGAGTACAGATATCTTTCAGAACATGGTATCGGCTGGGTGAAGGTTCAGGGGACAGGTCACTATGACTCTGTCTATGATTCACTTGTCCTTATCTAAGTTGGTATTATCCGCCAAGGCTACCTATTTACAAGGTCTATGACTACTCAGGTTGGTAAATTTCCACAAAAGCTGCCTGTTTATAATAGCTTATAGCCCTCTGTTTCAATGTTTTTCCACAGAGACCCAAGACTTGGTGTTATTACACATGTATGACAGGCCTATTGCTGATATTAGGCCTATGGCTGATTTTAGGCCTTCAGTGTGTAAGCAGGGCTGCCCCTGACATCTCCTCCCTTTTCTAAGTATAGAAGGGCTGTGGCGATTCTAATCTTGCGAAAGTGGGGATAGAGGCCTGACCTCCAGTAATTGAGGGGACTTCAGCACATAATTTACTACATTCAATTTTCTACATAGACTTTTAAAACACAATAAAATGTAAGAATTTTATTGTAGTGTAACTCTTAACATTTGCCAAATTATGATCACATTATAGAAAGAGAGCACTAGAATATCTTTTCAAGTTAATCATAATTAAAGTTAATACTCTTCAGAGAAGAGAATAAAAAATGAGAAGTTTATGGGGTAAATTAAACTTTGTATTGTACAAGGATTCTTGATAGGAAATTATAATGGAAACTAAGAGTAGTGGAGAGATAGTATTTATTTTATGTAGCAAACATTCTTTTTTATGGAACAATATGAATAGTTATAGTAGTTTTTCAATAATATTTTTTCAATAATATTTTACTGAATTTTTTTGGAGGAAGTTTTATACAATGTACCCAAACCACATTTTTTTCCCATTCCTTCGAGGTCCTTCTCCCCACTCCTGTGTCCTTTCCCCCAAAAGAACAAAATACACAAAGTACAATTTGTAATAAACATCAGAGATGGTCAAACTGCCAGTGGTCAGCCCCTTAAAGATAACTGAGTTCTTCTCCAAATCCTACCAGAAGCCATCAACTGTGAAGAGCCTACACTTTAGCATCTATATCATAAATTTTAAGGGCTATCTTCAACGGCTTCCTGTCAGGATTACTCCTTTTCTCCTCCTCCTCTTCTCCTCCACCTCCCCTTCTTCTTCTTTTGCAGAGGTGGGGGTAGGATGTTGTCACAGAAGCCTTCAATGCCTCTTGTGGGTCCCCGGTTCTGGAGGATGTCCTATGATGATCTCCCAGCTGAGGACAGAGTGAGAACAGGGAGGGTCTGCTACCGTCTCTGCCACTGCCTCTGCCTGTGTCTCCATTGTCCGTTGGTCTCTGGCCAGGCCTGGTGTGAGAGGTCTGGGCCAAAGGGTACAGAGTGTGAGCAGGGAGGAGAGATTGCCTGCCTACTCTGCTGCCTTTGCCCGAGTCTCCGCTGTTCACTGCTCGGTCACTCCCAGGAGCTGCACCTGTCTCTCAGCTATGAGCCGGCCGGGCTGGGCGGGAAGCAGCTTGGTGCCCCAGGAAGGTTCCAGGAGAGCAGATCTCTCCCCAAGTGTTACAGTTCTTGCCACAAAACTCTCGGGAACCAGGATGATTCTCAAACACACACTTTACTTCTCCAGAATAAAGCCCTTATATACAGTTTCAGGGTGGGTTAGGGTCTGGCAGCAGATAATGCCTATTGGCTTGGTCTGAGAGCTTGGAGATACCTCATCTACATGTAGGAGAGCCTGAGGCACTGTTCCTGGTGACTGGTGGTCATAGACCTCTCTTTGGGAGGGGCTGTGGAAGGTAGAAGCTGAATGAAAAGAACTAGGGCCTGGGGGCAAAAGCCGAACACCTGCCGTCCAGATAATAGTCTGGGGTTCAAGACTGGCTCTTGAGTCTGCAGTCATCAATATCCACTGCAAACAAAGCTTCCTTGTCCCTAATAGTCAGTAGAAGCACAGACCATGGATTTCTATATGGTTTCTAATAGCAGCAAGAAACACAGATATCAATATAGTCTCCTGTGGCAGCCCTGATTACGAACATCATCATGGCTTCCCAGGGACATCAACATGACCTCCAGCAATAACATGGACCATAAACACCAACCTGGCCCTTGGTGGTAGCATAGACCAAGGACATCAGCATTATCTCAGGTGGCAGTTCGGGCTACGGACATCTAAAGCACCTTCTATGGTAACATGGACCATGTTATAAATTTTGAAGATAAAAATTAAGCACAGAAATATTTTCAAATGTTAGTTACCATAATCATTTGGAAATTTTTGTGTGTATATATTTTCATATATACACATGTGTGATGTTTGTATTATGTAGTTTTTATTTATGCAAATATAATTTCCATATACGTACTTAATATTACAAATTTGTGTTATAGCATATTTTAATTTTTAATTTAATTTTTATTGTCTTTAATATTTTTAAAGGAAATTATTCATTTACTTCTTTGTGTGTGTTTGTGTGTGTGTGTGTGTGTATTTATGGCCATGGTAGAAGGTAAAGATAAAGACATCTTGTAGGAGTCAGTTCTCCCTTTCTATCATGTGGATCCCTGAAATAAAACTTGTGTCATCATGCTTTGCAAAACACACCTTTACCTGCTCAGACATTTTGCCAACCCTGTTCCCCCCTTTTGAGACAGGGTATTGTCGTGTAGTTCAGATTGCCCTTGAACTTATGATTCTCTTGCCTCCATACACCAAGTGCTAGCATTACGATGTGTACTATCACATGCACCTGGAAAGAGAGATATTTTTAAATGAGAAAATGAGTAGAAAATGCTCTAGATAAATAACCAGAGAATACAGTAAGACATACAAAATTCTAGCTAATAATTGTTTACTTATTGCTGCATGATGTTTGTCCATACCCTTTTCTGTCGTCTTCCCAGCTCGTCAGTTGGTATATTTCTATACCAATATTATCCAGTCTGTATGGAACTCTACTTTGTGGGTGCATACTGTTCAATTTCAAAGACAAAATAATGTTAAGGGTCTTTTTCTTTTAACTATCAACACTTATCAACAGTGGACAACCTAATAGTTTAACACTTAAATATTCTTAGTCATTTTCTTAGGACTAATTCTGGAAAAGACAGTTATTGAGACCCTGGATCAACATGTTTTTAAGCCCTTGGAGAGATTCAGGATATTGCAAGAATTTCAAGTTATAGACAGGATACTTGCTTTCTTCTAAAACTAAATATTGTTCTATTATGGCAGTCCTAAACTATGTAGAAGAATTATTTTGAAATATAACAAAAATATGGTGTGATTAATTTTAATTTTAATTGATTATAATATGTAATTAATTTTAATTTTGTAAGTTTTATAATTTTAGTAATGTAAAGGGGTCTAGTGAATTCCATATTTTCACAAACATTACTTTTAAATATGTGTATTTGCATGTGTGTCTTTGTTGGCTCATTAGGCCTGTGAGTGTAGATGCTATCAGAATCCAGAAAAGGGTACTGAATTCCCTGGAGCTGGCGTTTCAGGCAGTTGGAGCTTTCCAATGTGCTTGCTGGAAAGTGAACTTGGGTCTTTTGTGAGAGTAGCAAGCATTCTTAACTACTGAGATATCTCTCTGGCCTCAGTTTATTGTATCTTAAGCATAGCAACAAATTAGCATTTTCAAAATCTTTACACTGTTTACAAATATTACCTTGGAAAATTTTCCAGTATTTTGAGGGGCATTATGAACATTGCTGTTCCACAGTACTCTGACTTAGGTGAATTTAGAGGAAAGAGGACCATTGCAATATAAAGTATTTAAACATGCGTGTAATTGTATTCTTATGAAGATTAAAAGTTAAATTGACCTCTTTCTTAGTTTTAATATTCTCAAATTAAAGACATATTTCTAGTAAAAATATATATTATAGTACTTAGACATTCTACAGTATTTAGAATGGTTTCAAAATTAAAATAAAAAAGTAAAAAAAAAAAAAAACAATGGTTTCTAATTAACTCTCTGATTCCAACCATGGACTCTTCTAGGCCTCCATCCTGCACTGACTAACTGCCCAGTCTCCGAAGCCTTATTTACACCCTTGCAATGCACCAAATTTGCTCTTTGCTGATGAAGTTATGGCTGGATCCTCTTCATTCCTGTCTTCATTTTGGTATCACTCATTCACAGAAGAGGCTCACTGCAGCACAGGTAACAATCGCTATCTCACTTGCCTGCCATCCACCTTTAGAAGATGGCTCCCCTTCTTCTGTGAAACTGTTTACAATCAAATGACATGTTTTGGTCCATATCCTGTGCTATCATCTACCTGACACTGTACACTGGAAGTCTTTAAAAACTGCTGCACAATTAGTTATGTGGTCTTACCTAACACACTGTGTTTGGTGATACTAAACTGTGAAGCTTTCCCCATCATGAATCACTGAAAGGGTACACAAAACAGCCCTGCACTGAACCATGGTGCCAAAATTCCATGAGGGGAAACTATAGCATTCAGACTTTGAGCTTACTTGTTAGCATATACAGTCTAACCTGTTGAATAGTACACAGCTTTCTTGTCCTTTCAGACAAACCCAACAATTTTCCTATTTTATTTTCTTCATACACAAAACCAGCTTCTTATTTAATTAAAAGCTGCCCTCCTCAATAAAGTGGCATGAGACCTTTGTCTATCTTCTTTATTGTGGTGTCTCCAGAGCCTATAACTTTAGCGAGTACATTAAAATACCCTCTGAGATGCATGCTGAACAAGTGAAATGAACAGATGCAATACTTAAGTGTGTGGAATCTCCATGAGGACAACTTGATTGCGCCAAGATTCCAAGATAGCCTTTGGTATGTCTGAAAAAAAAATTTAGTTAGATTCCAACGTTTGAAAACGGTGAGCCTTGCCCATTTGCAAGAAATCTCATTCTTGCATTTTTTCTTTTCCCTTGCTTCATAAACAATGTTTTTCTGTGTGGAAGGAAAATAATTACAACTTTATCTTTTATATTTTATGACCATATAGACTATAAAAATGTTCTCTTCATGAAAGGCATTCTAGAGGATTCAAAATGCCAATGTATTATGTATAGAGCCATGAAGCACACACTTCCATTTTGACCTGTGGCCATCTTTTCATTATAATGCTGCCTTATGGTATGCTAATATGTATCAATTATGAAGATGTTTTAATTTGGTTATTTCTCAAAAGACTTCAATCAAGTGAGGAGATACATTTGTTATTTGGGAGGTGGTCAGCAGAGCTTCCCAGTAGAGGGAAACTGAGTCACTCCCTAGGCCCTCAATTGTGAAGCTCAGTCCTTGAGACAGATGATAACTTTCATTATTTAATCTTACATACTAATTTAGGGTAACTACTAACAGCTGTGTCCCTGGATGCCTTCTCTTGACCAGAAATAGAAGAGCACAGATGGTGACATACACATTCACAAGGCTTATTTGGCTCAGAAGTCGTTTAATGTCTTTTCGATTTCCAGGCAAAATGGAATGGGGGAGCTATTCTGATATCGTTCTGCAGTGGCCATTTGCCTTTTTTTTTTTGACAACTTGAAACACTGCAGCATCTGCAGCATCTCAGAATCTGAGGGACTTGATGGCTCTTTTCTCTGCCTTTAGCATCACAGGGTATTGTAGTTCATTATAGCTCATGTTACAGAAAGACAAATACCTTGTCTGTTTTGTGTTTTAGCATTTTAGGAAACTCTGAAAATCCTTATCTTAAACAACCTCTTCCAGCTTTTCTCAATCAAATCTCATGGCTTCCCCACTCCCTTTACCTCTGTTGTCCTTCTACATGACTTTTCTATAATACGTTGGATACCAGAGTTTCCATGGCTGTTGGGCTTCTAAATAGAAATGTGGAAGAAATAGAGTCTAGAGCATGCCTTAGTTTTCCATCTTTAACTGACCTTGGCATCTGAAATACTTCAACTACTTTACAGATCACCATGTGCTCAACAGATCTGTACACATTTTCAGCAAAATCTTGACTTCTGTTTTTATTCTTCCAGAAAGAACCGAATGAAAGCCTGGTAGTGTGTCTGGTTAGCAAAGATGGATCCTTGAAGAGTTTTTTGGTAGAAAGTTAAAAATAAACTGTAAATAATGTTTTCCTTGGACTGAAAAATAAGGCATACTCAGTATAGAAAAGTTGAGAACGTACAGAGAGCATAAGGGAGAAAATAAAAAATTGTGTATAATCATAACCACCAGAGATCTGATTAATGCATTAGTTTACTTATCTTTATTTCATATGCATTAACTGGTTTTCTAAAATAGGATTTTAGCGTTGCTATGATAAAACGCTATTAAATACTCCTGAAGCTTGAATATTTAGCTATCTGATGACTATTATTACTTCATTTTACAATGAGAAGTGCAAACACTTTGACATCAACAATTCATCCCTCATCAGTATCTTTCAGAAGGGTAGACTCTCTCTCTCTCTCTTTTTTTTTACTTTAAAAATATGTTTATGAATTCTTAGAGAATTGCAGGCATACACACAGTATACTTTGATCATATGAACTCCCTCTCCTCTCCCTAAATCCTGCCAGATCCATCTCCTCTCCCCTATCCATCCCAACTTCATGCTCTCCTTTCTTAATATTTTTATAACTCACAGAGTCCATGTTGTGTTGCCCACATACATCTACTAGTAGCCATCCACTAGAGCATGGTAAATCTACCAGGACCACATCCTTAAAGGAAACTGACTCTCCTTCCCCAAGAGGCCCTCAACAGTCTAAAGCTCACCAGGCAGGAGTGGTGGTCTCATGAACATCCTCCCCATGTTTTGATGGTGACTAACTTGGTCTTTCGCATGTTTTGTGCAGGCAGCTGCAGTTGCTGTGAGATCATGAGTCAGAAGTCCTGTCAGGTCCAGAAGATGCTGCTTCACAGCAGTCCCCTGCCTCCTACCATGTTTCCTCCCCACTTCTGTGATGCTCTCTGAGCCTTGGGGGAAGGGTATGTGGTATAGAAGGGTATGTGATATAGATGTCCCATTTGTGGCTGAGTATTCTGCTGCCAGCCATGTCACCTAGTGCTTTATATATCATAGCTTTGCAATGATAGGACTCCAACTGGTCACCATGGTGGACTACAAACCCCTGCTAGAAAATTTGCAGCAGATGGTGAGCTCCCAGCTTTCAGCTTTGGATCTTTCAACAAGTCTCAGACACAGCGTTGCTCACTGCAGGCACTTACTGTCAGTCTGAACTCAGCAACAGGCAGCCCACATCCTGCCTGTCTTCACCACCACACCTGGGCATGCTTTGTTTGCTTTTCTGTATTCATGCCAAATTCTGTGACTGATAAGAAGAATTCCAGCATACTTTCCCAGACTCTATTAATCAGCCAATTCAATCATGGGATTACTCTATGTATTGCTCTACTTAAACAGGGAAATCAATGGGCATAAAAACAATGTTTGATTGAACTTGGGGTTCAGCTTTTAAGACAAGAGTCTGCTGACTCTGTGGTGCACAATAAATCTGCTTCCTGACTTATTTAGTTTGATGTCTAGTAAGTGCTAGTACTGGAATGCAGAGGAACAAACAGAGTCTTAGGAAAACTACTAATTTGTGCACAGTTGCAGCTGTCATAAATGAGAGAACAGAGAATTAAATCCGATTCAATATGGCTCCCTGATAAAGATGGTGGAGCTAGAAGCTCTCAGTAAGCAAAGTGCTTGCTTCACTGGCACAAGGACCTAAGTTCTAGCCATAGAACAAATAAAGGAAGACATGTTGGTAGAGACAGATGGATCCTTGTAGCTCAGTGAACAACCAGACTAGCTACTTGGTAAGCTCTTAGGGCAGTCAGAGACTGAATAAAAAAAAGAAAATAGAAAGCTTCTGAGGAATGACAGTTGAGGTTGTACTCTGGTTTCTAAACACATATGCATGTTACCAGTATACACATGTATACCCACACATGCATGTACACACACACACACACACACACACACACCACATACAGCACACACACTCAGTAAGAATGGTATGTGGTAACTTCTCTGAAGTTCGATGATTATGTACCCTCCTCAACCTAAATCCAGAATTCAGAAAACTTATTTTAGAAACGAGTATAAACCTGATGATTTTTACCCTTGCCTCAGGACACTACATCTACCACTTTGAAAGTCAGTAAGTTATCCACACCATCCACTGCCTGGTTTGGGCTGAAATTCTAGCCAAAGGGCATATAGCAGAGAACCAACGATCAGTGAATGGCGACATGTCCATGAGAAGCCCTTCTTCTGAGCCCTCTGCTTCTGCTCTTGTTCTCAACAGAAATAACGCTTGAAGAGCTCCTGACAAAATGTTGATGACAGACCATCAGCAATTCAGTCACCAAATCATCCTTATCTCTTGTAAGCACAGTAGTGAGCTTGGCTCTAAGACAAATAAATGGGCACGTGACGCATTGATAAAGATGAACAAATACATGCATGAAAAGACCGAGCAAGGAGGGAAATACATGCTTCGTGCTAGGTGAATAATGAAGGGAAAAAGGAGACTAAAGAAGCACTGACTAGAAGATGTGCAGGGATAAAGATGGATCAGAGACTGAGGGAACAACCAACCAATGACTGTCCCAACTTGAGATCCATCCCATATGAGAGAGCCAATCTTTGACAGTATCAATGCTTGCTGACAGGACTCCAGCATAACTGTTTCTTGAGAGGCTTCATCAAACAATAATGGAGGCAGATGCAGAGACTGACAGCCAAACATCAGGCAGAGCTTGAGGAGTCTTGTGGAAGAAGTGAGAAAGCTGGAGGGGTCAAGGACTGCAAGAAGACCTACAGAGTCAACTAACCTGGGCCCATGGGTGCTCACAGAGACTGAACCACCAACCAAAGAGCATACAAGGGCTAGACCTATGTTCCCTATACATTTGTAGCAAATGTGCAGCTTGGTTTTCATGTGGGTCTCCTAACAAGTGGAGTGAAGACTATCTTGGTCTCTGTTCCCTGCCATTTGATCCTCTTCCCTCTACCTGGACTGCCTGGTTGGGCCTCAGTGAGAGAGGATGTGTCTTGCTGTGCTGGGACTAACTATCCCTGTGAAGGGTGGTACCCAAGGGAGGCTCCCCTTCTTTGAGGAGAAGCGGGGGGAGGGGGAGGCAATGGGGGAATGAATTTGTAAGAGTGGGACTGGGAGGAGAGAAGGGAGGGGGTCTGTGATTGGGATGTAAAGTGAATAAAAAATAATAATTATTGGAAAAAAAGAAAAAAGAGAAATCACTGTAATTAGAAGAGTAAGTACTGCTTAGTTCAGATATTAAATTCAGGCCTGGATTCAGTCACATGTCTAAGAGCTAAGATTAGAAGCTTAAAGTCTAGTTTCATAAGGGTTCAGTGAGGGAAGGGTAGCATCCTGTTTCTTCTTGGGGGTAGCTTTGTCATGCTACATTACCAGTGTTAGGAACTAGACACAGCTCAGTTTGTAGGGTATTTGCCAGGTGTGCATGAAACCCTGGGTTCAATCTCTAGCATTATATGGTCTAGCATCTACTTTGATGGCATCCGTCTGCCACTCTGAACAATAATCATGGCCAAGATCTGGTCAAGCTCTGCTACTCCCCTCAGGCTTTCTCTTATCACCTTGGCTCGCAGGGATCATCCTTCTTTAGTCTCCTACTTCTTTCCTTCAGAAGGATAGATTCTTAGAATTTGAATTTCTGGATCTTGATCTAAGATTTAATATAAATGGATATTTTTCAATCCTCCTTTTTTGGGCCTTACACAAGTTCTGAACCTGCTGACTGCTAACTCTTTCCTGAAACCCAGTTTCCTGTGCTTAATGGCATAGATTCCCCAGTTCTTTCCTCCCTCTCCGCTTCTCTCTTCACAGTACCTCTTCGGACTCTTCCCCTGTGTAATCACTGGAGTTGAAGTTGCTTAGGCTTCCGTTCCTTTTCTGAGGAATTCTAATAGTTCCACATTATGGATGACAATTTTGTATCTAAGCAAAGGAATTAAAATGGAAGTTATGACCTATGTTGTAGTACTTTGTTAGATGGTGACTAAGCTAAAGCCCTTTGCCTTTACCAAGTAGTGAGCTTTTTTAACCTGTTAGATTCTTAAGCTAAATTCTATTTCCTTGTTCTAATAATTACAGATGTGTTTCTGTTCTGCTCTGTTTTAGCCACAGTCAGATAGATACAAGTTCAGAACATCTAATTATATCAAATGGTGTGAAGATCTTGGGAACAGACCCGATTTTCTTCAAATAGGTAATTTTTTTAATTAAAAATTTGACTTTTAATCTCTTAAAAGGAAAATTGGTGATATAGGCCACCTGTCAGTAAACTACTTTTCCTTCACTTTAACAGATGAAGCACCAATAGATTCTGACCAGAGAGTCAGCCATGAACATCGGAGAGAAACTTCATTAGGAAAATGGAAGTGGTTATATATGAGAGGACACGCTGGACTCATGTTTCAGATTTTCCAATTCCGCTATTTTATTTCACAAATTTATTGAGGGAAAATAGTTCACTCAAATTTAATTAGTAATGGTAATAGTTTGATATTATTGAAAATAATTTGAATAGGACACAGTCCAGTCTCTCAGGAGACAGACATTAAAGGCTTTCTCCCTTTTACAGCTTTATGTACCTTTATGCACAATACTATGTCACTGTGTACAGTAATTAGGTTATATACTCACCACCTGGGTTCCCAGCCTAGTTTTGACTATAGCCACTGAAAGAGACCTTAAGATCTCCCTTGTTTGTGATGGTTTTGAAACTTTTCTTGTATTTATTCTCATAAATATACAGATTCAATTTTAAGTGATTATTTTATAATTCTTCACAAATGATTCTTGTTCTTTTTACACAGTATAAAGGAGATTTTATCTAGTATGCCCTGCTGTCAGTGACCCTCAAGAAATAATACATTCTGAGAATGGGTTATGTGCTTATATTTCAAATATTAGTGTATGTTTATGATTTGGGGTAGACTGAAAGAAATTAGCACTGTCTGACTGTCAGTGGACATTAATTTCATTTCAGGTGATTGAGTACAGGCTAAACAGGTTCTGACAAACTCACCTAAATGCTGTCTCTCCAAACATATGCACCCTCTGTATTCAAAAGCCAAAATGATGACATTAGAAATACCATACAATTAATATGTTTTTGAACAAAAATAAAATATCAACTAAAACTCATTCAGGGCAGAGCTAATCTCAGTTACTTATTTTGTTTGCACTTTTGTTGTAGAGTGTTTTCTCTGAAAAACTGGAGATGAACTACTAGAAAACATGTTACAAACTCAGGGCTTTTGCTATAGGAACAAGAATAGTCCTGAAGGCAAACCTTCTCATTCTGTTTGTAGGTAAACAGTTAATAGTTGATGAAATGCTTATGGCTACAGTTTCTCATACTGAATGGCTAAAGCGACATTAATAATGGAAATGATGGTTAAGAGTCCATCAGAATATTCCTGGGCACCTGGGAAAGTTTCTGCTCCAAAGATTCAACCCTTTGTGCTTAGCATATAGTGCCCCAGGTCTTGGCGATTCATGCCTGTCACCTATCCATGGCCCCAAGGTGTTATCATGGCTTGAAATTGTGTGCATTTTGATCAGTTTTAAAAAAAATCTTTAACATACGGGCCAGTATTTAGAAGGACATGATTTAAGTAAGAATTCCTCAGCTGTAGGTGTTTGTCACTATCTGATTCATTTATTGAGCTTGTCGCATACATCACAATGCTAGTAATTTCAGGGTGAATCATACCGTCTGTGTTTTACAGCAGGTGCTCTTGCTGACTGAACCTTCACTTTTTCCACTATTGTGTTAACTAACTTTTTCCTTCTGCAGATGTCAATAATGGGGTAAAATATAGAATCCAATAGCAGGTTGAAGTTAAAACAAACAAATAAACCAACAACCTGAGAGCTTCATGATTCTGTAATATTCTACATTAATTTTTAAATGCTTATGTCAACTGTTTGAAATCCAAGTTTAATTTATTACTTGTGTATTTGAACAAAGATTCAACTTTGGTATTTTATATTATAGGAACTTTTTTATAAATATCACACATCTTATTTGTAATTGATGCAGAAATTGGTACAGCTTGAAATTTCAGTGAACAGCTCTTGAATGATTAGGTAACAGATGGGTTTCTTTAGGTTCTTGTCCACTGCATTCTGACTGAAAGCAGAGCCTGCCTCTAGACTTACAGTACAAGTGGAAGCTGCTTTGATGGTCCCTAGCTGGAAAATGTTTCCTGATCTGCCTACATTCGAAGTTCAGTTAACTCTATGTGGTATGGGTCCCCTTTGGCTTTCCCATGTCCATTCGAAGACACATTCACCTATTGTTTGAAGTTGTTCACCATAGGTAGGTTCACCAATACCTATCCTATTCCCACACTTATTCTCTCATTTATCAAATATTTATTGAGAGCCTATTATTCACCCCAAATTGTAAGTTTCAGCTTTGTAAACATGAGGAAAAAAACCCCTATCTGTAACAGTTTACAGTCCAGTTAGGAAGTCAGACACTGGAAGAGTCACTTACTGACATGTGTGGTGTGTGAGAAGGTGAGGACTACAGTGAAACACATCTCAAGGGATTAAGATTTCCAGGAGACAGAAACTCCCTTTGCCCAACTTACGTGAAATGATACAGTTGTACGTGTACATGGAGTTAGCAGGGAAGACCTAACCAAGATGGCAACTTGCTTTAGGGCAAGCAGGATGCTACAGAGTGCCTCCCTCACTATTTTTAGTTGAAGTACAGATACTGCAAGCTTGCTGCATGCTGTCAGCAAGATCATGGGTAAGTCCTTCCTATGTACACAGGAGCTCATAGCTTCCAGCTTCCTAGTCTGTGTGCACTTGTATCTGCTGTGTAATGTTACAGCCAGTTCAAGTTACCTCTGTGGAATCCATGCCCACTTCTGGGCTACACCACCTTCTCTTGCTGAGCTTTCATCTTGCTACTTACTCCAGCCATCCATTTCCTAGTGGGACAGAGAGAGAAGGAATTCTTAGTAATACATTGAATTCTGTGGTTATTATATTATCTACACATCTTTCACCAAAATTACCAATTAGCATTTATTATGGTGTCCCAGATAATATTCTGAGCTCGAAATCTAGTGCCTGGTTTCATGCCCTCAGTGGTCCTGCGTGGGTAGGTTTCAGGATCTTTGCCAACTTTAGCATCAGAAAACCAAGGGCAGAAGGTTAACTTTGCCAAGATTTAGAATTCTTGTTGGGTCATTGAGTCCCAGCAAGAGACTGAACTACAGGGCCTCACAAATTACCTCTAAGATAAACATTTATGTGGGAATACTAACAACTTTTATAGAGTTTGGGAAAGGGTGAACGATCACAGTTCCCAGAGGGTTCAGACAGCCAGTGCAAGTCATTTAGCGCAGTAAACAGTGAAGACATTTTCAACTAACTATAGCAGAGTAAGACGCAAATAAGAAGTTACGAGTTAGGTTAGAACACTTTGTGATGCAGTACTCACACACAGATGCCTGGTTTGGAAACTAGAGAAGCCGTTATGGGAAACAGTGCCTCACAAACTTCAAACAGGACTATCAGATGATAGGCTGTGCCGGTCCTGGGGATCTCTCTAAAACAGAAAACCAAGTGTGGTGAAGCCACAGCTGAGCTCTTCTGTCGACTGCAGCCTTGTTTGTCATAGCCAAGGGATGCCAAAGTGTCTGTCATCCATTTCATGGCTAAAGAAAACTTGGCATGTATGTACTGGAATAGTATTCTGCTATAAAAGGATGAAGTTCTGCAATTTGTTACAACATGGATAAGTCAGGAATTAGTGCGTTAAGTGAGATAGACACTGTCTAGAAAGTGATATCCTCAGGATCTCATATGAAGCAGAAAACCACTAAAAACAAATGCAGCTTAAGAATAGAATGGTTCTCACCAGAGACTGGGGAAAGAATAAAAGAAGGGAGAGAGAGGGAAAGGTTGCTCACCGAATACCAAATTATAGTTAGGTAGAAGCAAGAAGCCTCAGCATCTGCCATACAGTAGTTTGATTGTAGACCATCGTTAGAAATTGCATATTTTAAAAATATAAGAGAAAGGATTTGGAAATGCTAAGCATTTCAGGGGTGAGGCATATTTATTCTGATTCAAACATTATACAACCTATATGCTTATTGAATCTAATTTTATTGATATATCTAGATTAGTTATTTAAAATGCACTATTAATATATAATTGGGGTACATACATTTGTGGATATATATATATATATATATATGTATATACATATATATATATGTGTGTGTGTGTGTGTATGTGTGTATGTGTGTGTGTGTATTTAGATTTGTTAACATTTGTTAGCAATCGGTGCTGTTTATCAGTAGCCATCTACTGTGTCTTTTGAGATATGCTCTTCTCTGGGTAGCTGGGACTCAATGATTAACATTGGCTATGTCACAGTAAGGTAGAGGGACCAACCTGCCTCTGCTTCCAGTTCTGAGACTAGAAGTTTGTTGTGTGGCCAGCTTTTTATGTCATGCTAGGGACTGAACGCAGTTCCTCATGTTTGTTTCCAAGACCTTTACTAACTAATCTCTCTCTCCAGCCCATGATATAAAATTTTGATATCAATTAAAGTTAAATTTGAATTAAAAATGATTCTTTATAACATTACTAAGTAATCTTTATTTTTTTCAAGTTTACATCAAGTGAATGTTAAGAAAAGCAAATAACAATGATTCAGTTGGCATCCAAATTACGTTAAAGTTCCTCATGGACTGTGCTGAACTTATTAAGGAGAAGCATTGTAAACAAAAACCGAATAGTAGCATATATATTCCATGAAATAATTGTGCCTCTAATCACCAATCTAGTTCTAATCATTTAAAGGGGGAGGCAATTTTAGTGAAGGGTTCAAGGATACAAATCAGTGATTAGGTTATGTCTGACTCTGATAATAAATTTAGTGATAAAAAGGGAAAATTATTTCCAGAGAAGAAACTTCAGATAGATGAAAAGGAGTTGAACTTCTGATCAGGTTGGGTAAGTCTAAGAATAAGTGCCAGAAATTATTCATTCAACTAGCTAATCTATCAATAATTCAATCAATCAATAAATGACTTGATACCCCGACACTGAATTTAGTGGTATTCTAGTCCTTGGGAGCTCAGGAGGCTGCTGCAAGGGGATCATGAGTCTGAATCAATTCTGAGATATATAGAGTCTATGCTGTATAAAAAAAAAAACAAAATAAAACCCAAGAAAAATATTCATGAATAAATGATAGGACATGGTCAGGAACTCCTCAAAATATATGCAAAATATTAGTCTCTAGGACTAATTTTGGTTAATAGTCAGATGGAAGTCTAGCTGGCTAAGTAATTTTAGGAGGATTCAAAGTAACAGATTTTTGTTTTGCTTTGTTTTGTTTTGGGACAAAGTCTTACTGTGAGACCTGGGCTGGCTTGGAACTTACTATATGGACCAGGCTGGCTTCAAGATCATGGAGATCCTCCTGCCTCTGTCTCTCAAGTGCTGGTATTAAGACATGTGTCACCACATCTGGCTCTGATGTTTAATTTACTAATGTATTAAAATTTTTCTCGTAATATGAAATATTATTTCCTAAACTAATCTATCAGATTTCACTCTTTCTTTCATGAATAATGGACCAGCATTCCACAGCATGTATTGTCAGAAATATTCAAGAGTGATAGACAAGCTCTACTGAACACCCTAAAATCTGGAGAAAATGTGACTTCCCTTAAAAGATGAGGGGTTGAGTTGAGCCTCCAACCCTTTATAAACAACTCAGCATGGGGACTGTCTTAGTTAGGGTTTTACGGCTGTGGACAGACACTATGATAAAAGGACAACATTTAATTGGGACTGGCTTATAGGTTCAGAGGCTCAGTCCATTATCATCAAGGTGGGAGCATGGCAATGTCCAGGCAGGCATGGTGCAAGAGGAGCTGAGAATTCTACATCTCATTCCAATGGCAAACAGGAGAAGAATGACTTCCAGGAAGCTAGGACAAGGGTCTTAAAGCCCATACCCGCAGTGACACACTTCCTCCAACAAAACCACACCTATACCAAGAAGGCGATACCTCCCAATAATGCTACTTTCTGAGTGAAGCATATTCAAACCACCACAGAGACTATTATTTACTAATAATCAACTTCATGTGAGAGTCTCCTGATGTGAGAGTTGTTGAAAATGTTAGCCATGTGCCTGCCAATTTACAGATCATGTGAAGTACCTCATAATGAGTTAAATATGTAGCCACCTGACCATTAAAACTCCCATATGGTTTATCTCATTTTGTTTTGTTTGGACATTGTTTTTTTGTATTACTAATCCTTTGATTATATTTTTATTTCAATTTTTGTGTTTTTATGTATGTGTGTTTCTCTTTGCATTTAATTATTTTATTAACATAATGTTTGGTGAATAGTGAAGTGAGGAGGATATGGGAAGAATTGAGGGAAGGAAAAACATAATAAAATATATGGTATAAAGTTATTTTTCTAAGAAAATCACCTCTATACAGATATGAGGTTGTTGAGCCTTTTCCAAATACATAGACATCCACTATTTATGTCACTAACGTCATTTGTTGACACCCTGGCTTATCTGTCTCTGTCAGCTCTAAGTAACCTAGAGTTCTCTGTTAGGTTGTAAAGATTTAACTTGTAATCTTGCACAGATTTACATTAATGCCAGCCACAAGCCAAGCAATACAGGTTTGAATAATACATGTGCATCAATCTCTTCCCTTTGCTGAAGTTTATACTTATCACCCATTGACATTCTCTTGGAAGATAAAGCCTACTTGGTCATTTTCTATATAAAATGCTGTCCTGAGAAATTGAGTGGCTCAGAGCTTCATGTTGAGCTGTGAGGTCATCAGCATGTCCCAGCCAAGCCCTCGTACTGCGGGTTGGGATTTCAAAATAGTGTGCAGGGATTACCCTCAAGTTACTTCACCTACCATGTGATCTTCTTAAAAAAGATAATGTTGTGATTACAGTAAAGCCTGCATATCACCCTTATTCAAGTGTTATTTCCCAGCTACCACCTATGTGTGTGTATGTGTGTGCGTGTGTGTAACTGTGAGCATGTGTATATGTGTGTGTACACCTTTTTATGTAACAATGTGTCTTTTAATAGGTCCTTTGCAGAACTTTGGCAAGTTGGAATTAGATGACCAATCATAAGGCCCTTGGTTTGAGCTAAGAGTGCTACATTCTTATTTGTTGTAAGTTAAATGTAAAACCAACAGCTCCAAGATTTCTTTGAAGGAGGGGAATGTGTCAACAGGTTTTTGAGTAGTTTTTGAGATAGCAGTCTGGAAGCTCACTGAAAAAGACTAGAGACATTTAGATCCTGGCAATTTGATACTTACCTGAGCAAGTGTGATGGAGACGACTTGATATTTCTGTTTCAAAACATCTACTATCACAGTATTTAATTATGGGGATGGGATTTGAGGGTCATGCTCACATCACACAGGGCCTGCTTGATTGGTAAGAAGAAGACTGGGAAATCTATGCAGTCAGCCTCAAAAGAGTTCTCCTTAAATGTAGTATGGAAGGATCAAAGTACTGAGAGCAACTAATTCCATATTGAAAAAAATAACTGTTCTAAAATTAAGGAGTCATTTCCCCCAAGTAATTGTCATCCCAAGTTTAGCTTCAAGGAGAGGTGGAATAGAATGTCTAGTGCAAAACTTCAAGTCTGTATACATGTGTCCCAAGTACATTTTCCATCTTCCTGGATGCTTGTCTATTTTCAAACTAGCAGCTTCTGATACGTCTCATAATAAACATTTTGCTGCTTCAACACAAAGGAGGAGAAGAAGACAGAGCAGGACACCCAGAATGAGAAGAATAGGTTGCCCTTGGTGTGTTTTAGTAAAATCAGCACATAACCTTCACACAGTTCTCTTCCCAAATTGTAGTGCATTGAAGAATTTCCAGAGTCATTGGCTTGGGATTAAGTACCAAGGGTTTGTATGTAAAAGAGCATGGAGGAAAACAACATGACTCAGGTCATGTAGACCTTCATGTCACAAAGGTAAGAGCAACATAATGAGAATATGTTGAATCTACTTTTGCTTTTACAATAGGCTAATCACACTGAGCCTGAACTACCCAGTGCATTACACACTGTTGTGCATTTAATACTCTGTTAGAATAACCTCCAGGTCCCCAAAGAGAGTCATCAGGACACATGTCACACTCTAGTAGTACTTAACCTAACTCTGCCACTTGCAATATTGTTAGGGAAAAGGAAAATATTGAAAAGTGTCTATAAAAGACAAATCACGCTGATACAAATATTTACTCACAAGATCTGTGGAAAATGAGCCACTCCGGAGACCATTGGTTCTATCCTGATGCAGGGCTATAGGAGCAACTCTACACTTGCAGCAGCCTGGACAGAGACAGCACAGAGGCGTGTTGGCACACAGACAAGCATTCAAGAATCTAGTTAAGATCCGTACCTGGCACAAGATGGGGCAGGTTGTATTCACCATGAAAGCATGTGATAATGGGTCATGGAAAATACAGTGTGGGTTACGAGAAGCCAGGGGAAGTTTCTTGATTTCCATTGAGAGCACAGTTTCTAAACACTTGTCCTGTGTACACCCACACAGGTCCCACAGTCTATAAAGGGATCATTTAGGTCAAGCAAAGGGAAACAGCATACTTCTGCACTTAATCATTCCTTACAAATATTTGCTTTGTACTTACTTGTTCCAGGTACCGTTCCTATGTCCTGCAGACACAGAAGTGACAAGAAGTTCCCACGAAGAGTATCCTGATTAAGTGCTCACACTTTTAGTGTGAATCAGTTACTCTTTTGAGCATTCTTGTACTTAACTCAATTAACGTCTATAAAAATATCTTTCAGGGTTCCATAACTCTCAATTTATAGGCAAGAAAACAGGCCCTAGAATAACTTGGCAGAACAGAGTGAAGACCCAAAAAGTGGTTTGCCATCCTGTCTTTGGATACTGGGATGGATAGGTGTGTTTGGAAGGTGTTCAGGCTTAGGACACAGAGGATGGAAAGCTATCAATTTTCTAATAAAGCCAGGGGTGTTTTGCTTGGTGGCACATACAGGTCATCTAGCGTCATCCTGTAACATGTTACAGATAATGTAAAACATTGCAGGGTCATCACTGGTTAAGCGGAAAGACAAGGAATGGTTGAAGTCTAGGAACTTATACTGCCATGGCATAGGAAGAAAACAAAACCAGAAAACAGTTGAAAATTATTTTTCAAATCTGCCTCTAAGAATCTTGGACACATGCCTGTGTGTCCATTCCATTTTAAAAGTTAAAATTACTCTCATGTATCAAGGCAGGCCTGTGTCAGGCTCAGCAACTCAGTGAAGAGAGGAAGTATTTTCTGCTCTTTAAAAAATCCTCATGGTATGTTGAACATGTGTTTTAGAGAAGTTTTTCACATCCTTTTTTATGTTTGTGAAAAGGAAAAAGAGCCAATGTGGCAACATCATTTGAATTTCACATCCTATTTCACAGAAGTTTTTAGTTCTTGAGAATAAAAAAGTGACTTTCTTGAATTAATTTAAATTGACTGGTCATGTGATGTAGGTATGCGCTTTTGCATTTTCTATGTATCACTAGCACACAGACACAGGTGTCATCATGTAACTGCAATGATCGACTTGGTCTTTCCATTTTCAGTCGTATAAGATCCAATATATGTATATATGTATACACACACACACACACACACACACACACACACACACACATATATACATACATACAACACAAAGATACACACACACACACACATATATATATGTACATGGAAAGTACCTGACACACATTGAGCAGTCATGACTTAAAAATCCATGTTTAACTCTCTTTCCACTGTGTCACAGTGTCTTCTTGATAAATAAACAAAATCCAACAGTCTTTATTGAAGTCCATTTTAAAATATTATTTAGGAGTCCTTGTCTTTATATATTATAGAGTTTCATTCCTGGAAAACACATGCTCCAATAGCTCAGTAATCTCAAATTCAGACAAATTGCTATCCAGTTGCATTGTGAGGACTGGTTTATGTCTCTTTCACTACTGGGTAGTTAGTAGTCTCATGTGGTGCAGGTGCATAGAAAGGCATTTATCTGGTTGACTGTAACCACAAATCTGTAAGCACTGAGTTTATGGGAGAGTTATTGAGTTACAGAAGCATCCATGCCTCAATAAAATACAAAACAGCATTTTACTGTTTTAAAATACGAAGAAAACACCATACCTCTCTGTAATTACACATTATGAATGACATTAATTGTGTCTTTCAGAGCTCTTATATATCCATGCACACCACATACCATAGTAGTCAAACGAATGTTTTGTGGGTGGCCTGAAAAGATTCCTTAACTTTAAACCACTTATTCAAATAAATGTGTAGACTTTCTTTATGCAAGGAAGATAAGCTCTCTGAGAATTTTTTCTTTCCCGGTTTGTACTGTCTACACAGTAAGCTATTTGAGTATGTGGGTCTATTTGTGTAGAGTAGAGATTCCAATAAAAATGTAAGAACATTTGCTGAATTGAGAAAAGTTAAGATCGTAGATTTGATTTCACAATGAAAAACAGTGTTATGGACTCAGAGGTTGTAAAAATAGCTTTACATATGTATAAATACGCACATAAACACACAAATGGTCTAGATTTGGTGGAAAGCTATGTGTCCACTTTCTCTTGCCCCCTTTTCCCTGTCTCAATGAATAAGATGGAGAATGATGAAGAAAGTCACCTAATATCAACTTCTGTCCCCTGCTCATCTGTATAATAGTAAACAACCACATACACATGTGCACACACATGTATGCACTAAACACATGAACACTCATGCAAACACTACACTCGTCGACATTCATGCATGCATACAACAGTTTTGAGGGAGAATAACAATAGTCTCCTTTCTCAAATTATTTTCATACACCAAAGGGAATGTTCTTTACTTAGCCTCTGGGTTAAAAATACACAACAAAAAAATCATTAGGTTTGGTAGAACAGAGGCAGGCAGCTCATATCACTTTTCAAAGTTACATAGAGATGGAAGCTAGATGCTTAAATCCAAGACTTCCTGCTCTAAGACAAGGTGGTGTTGGGAAGCAGTTGTAAGTTGGGAACCATAGCACAGCTGTCTATGGGAGTAGATCAGGCTAAAGGGACCGAGCAGAAAGAGGCCAGAGTACTTAAGTTTTCTGCTGGCCAGTGAAAAAGATGTATATCTGTAGTGAACAATGGCCATCATCTCTGTAATCTTAAGTAGTGGTATATTATTTTATATTGTATATAGCCATATATTTATACTTTCTATATAAATTCATTATAATATTTAATAAGTATAGCTATAATATTTTTGATTCCTCTGTCTCGATAATTCAAGTAAACATGATGTCCAGGTTCATCCATGTTCACAAATGGAGTCTTCACCTTTTTAAAATCTGAGAATTCCATTATGTATATACACCATATTTTCTTTATCCACCCAGAATTTATGGGTACTTAGGTTGATTCCATATCTTTGATATTAGGAATTATGCCACTATAAGTAGGAATATATAATCTTGAACATTTATTTCCATATGGTTATATTGATTTCTATCATACAAATACCATATCATTTTTGGATTTTCTCCCCAAGCTCATAAAAACCAATTATGATTTTTTCTTTGATAAAAGCCACTTTCCCTTAAAAACATTTATTGAATTTGTTCTTTGATAATTTCATACATGTATAAGATGCATTCTAATTGCTATGTCCCCAGATCCCCTTTCACCCCCATTACAAACCACCTTCCTACACTCATAACTTTTATGTTGTTTGGCTGTGGGTGTTTTGTTTTGATATTGTTTGTTTTGTTTTTAAGACCCAGGACGATCTATCTGGCTGTGAGGTTGGAATATCATTTGTCTATGGGCATAAACAAGATACGTGGGCATCAGGTAGGCACCATGACGGTTTACATAAATATCAGTGTTAAGCTTGCTCTAGGATCTCCCCAGCCACAGGATTTTGAGGGAGTTTGTCGAGGTATACATTCCCTCTTACAGAACAGGCCTCTAATCCAGTCAGAAGGTGGTTGATTATCTCATAAGATGAAAGCTATTATTACATCCGTGAGCACATATTACCTAGTAGATTGCTATTGTAGATTGTAATATTCACAGTGGGTCAGGTCATTGACACCTTCTCTCCCTAAGTAACCTACATAGCACCTTCTGGAATATGAAAGTTAACCATCAGGGCAGAATTTTACAGTTTAGTTACAGCTTAATTTCCCGATACCTTGCAATCAAAATGTGAGACATTTTCAGCAAAAGGGTCTTATCAAAAATAGTTTGATGGGCAATCAGAATGAATGGCAAAAATGTGTATTGTTTTGGGTGTCTTAGAAGGCTGACCAACAACTCATAAAGAGGTACTGCACATCTACCACAGAAGTATTTGTTTAGTAAACTTTGGCTATAAAAGCCATTTTTAAGAGTATAAGGTAATTACTTATTGCATTTCTCTGATGACTAGCATTATTGAAGACCTTTTGACATGCATGGTATGCTTTTTTTCCCTTCTTCTTGAGAATTGTCTATTTAGTTCCTTTGCCTGTTATTAAACAGTGCTCTTCATTTTCTTGGCATTAGTTTGAGTTCCTTATATATTTTGAATAAAATGTTTTTAATAAAGGTTGATTGGCAAGTATTTTCTTTCATCCTGCAGAATGTCTCTCTATCCTATTGATTGCTCTGTCAGCTATGTGTAAGCTTCTGAGTTTGATGAATTCCATCTGTTTGGGTTTGCTGTTGTTGCTTATGTATTTAGGATTCCTCATTTTAAAGAGTTTCTTTTTATCTGTGAATTTATGTCACATGCATTTGCATGTGTATTCTTTGGCATGGTGGCCAAGGGCCATGATCTAGGAATGAAAACCTAACTAAGCATTTTCTGTCTGTAAAACTTGGAGATTTTATTTTATCTTCTTGAGTATTAGTTAATACATTTGCAATGTGGAAATAATAATACTCAGGCTATAGGGTTTCCAGATAAGTGAAGATACATAAAATCTATCTTTTAGCCACAAATCAAAATTCAAATATAATTTATTGTCAGTCACTTAACTTCAGGCTTATTAAAAAATAGAAACTTGGGAAATATTTTCTTAAATGTAGGAGGAATTCTCTTTTGGCAACAGTGTCTGGATGTATATATTTAAACATATTTTGTGGTTTCTGAAGGTTTTTGCTCTTTTGTACTGGGTTAAAGAAAAGACAAATTAGTCATCTGAGAATGCCCACACAATTCTTTCTTGTAGGTCAAGATGGAGACATGTTAATGGAGAAAAGATATCATTTATTTACAAACATTTCAGTTAACTAAAGAGACACTGTGCTTAGTTAGCTGAACTCAGAGCTTCCAGAGGTCACTGTGTGTAGGAAAAACATAAGTACTCGTCAGAATTAATCATACTGACGCCTGTTTGTCTGATATTTAAAAAAAATATTGTGGGAAGCTTACAGCAATAAAATTTGGCGATCAAGTGCGCATGAGCATACAGGCGTGTGCATGCACTTTATAAAATGTGGCTTACTTGCAGTGAGATTTTGGCCAAATTCTCCTCTCCAAAGTTCTGAGCAAGCAAAGTTTTCAAACACACACACATACACACACACACAAAAGATTTGTACCAGTTTGCAAAAGGAAAAGAGGTGACAATCATTTTACTATTCAACCACAATTAGCACCTGGAATCACAAATGTCTAGGTAGCACAGTTTCACTTAAACAGATGCTCGAGACAGAATAGTGGTTTATGGTGCTACACTTACATTCATCAGGAAAACAAAGGAATCTTAAAACCTCCTTGAGTTATGACAGCTGTGGGGCCTCTGTCTCTACGGGGCCTCTACACAGGGTGTTGCAATGGCTGACTCCATTGCACATTCCAAAGAAAGCTGTGAAAATGAAAGCTGTCTGGTAAGGCATTCCATGTGCATAGAAGAGTTTGCAGTCTTGTCTGTTGTTTATGAGCAAGAAAAATCTGTATAATTGCTATTTCTAATTTACCTTGAGTGACTGACTTCTATTGCAGGCATTCTTATAAGCAGTGACTCAGCCCGTTGGTTGTAAAAACAGGCAATTCAGTTATTTTGGGGCATAGTTTTCAGTTCTCAAAAAAAAAAATAGTTGTCTAAACCCTGCTAGGTGCCTACCAGATAAGTACACATTTATTCCTTAATTTTAAAACCTGCTATCTAAAGGTCTCCATGAAATGTCGTTGTTTCTAAGGAGTGGAAACAGAAATGAGTGATGGTCAGAAGAGAGGTTGGCTGTCTTTGGAGAGTTATTTGTCATCACTATTCTTCATACCAATAATTGTAAAACATTATTCCCAAGGGTAAAATACATAGTCCTAAATTATTATTTCATACCTCATAATGAAGCATACTTAAAAATACTCACTTTAACATTTTGAAATCCCAGCACAGAGTATTCCTCATCTGAAATGTCTCAGAAGACAAGCTTTAGAGCTCACATCTTGTTACATTTTAGACACTTGCATAGACATACTTAGCTCTTTTGGGAGCCAGACAACCACCCCAAGCAATGACAAAGAATCATTTGTTTCATATATACCTTGGACATGTAGGGTGTATGATATTTAATATGCAGTAGTCTTCATAATTTGTGTGAAGCAAGTTCGAGCACACTGACCTACTAAAGGTGTCACGGTCATCTCCTGTGAGGATTATTTGTTTCTGAGCATCTGCATCACTCCTCACTTCAAATGTCAGGGTTACTGATAAAGTTGTTCATTTGCACATAAATGAAAATAAGTGACGTGCCTCTTATGCAGCAGAGTGTGTTGAGGATCACTCAACTGGGTCTCAGCATCCTGAGGTCAGAAGCATCCTGTGCTCCTAGGTTGTGGTTCAGAGGTCAGATTCTGGGTGGTTTTCAAGAGGGAGATGGCATCAGACATAGATGAGGAATAGAAAGTGGATCCCCTGGGGATGAAGAAATATCCCATTGGATTCTTTGTTAAATGTTTCTGTCAGAGCCATCTACCTCATGAGCAGTGGTCTTCATCTTAATGTCTCTCCTTTATCAGAAAAACAGACACGATTTCTCATTCTTTTGTGACTATGACTGTGTACGATCTAGTCCTTTAATAAGCCCAACACACATTCTCACCAGGTTTTCTTTAGATGTTATCATCACCGTCACTGTTATCATAATCACTTTGACTTTGGTTATTTTCCCAGCAGTCAGTGGGTAGACTGCTGAAGCCCCGTTTTCAGTGTAAACATTTTGCAGTGTCTGGCTTTTCCAGGCTACTGATGTACATTGGAAGACTCTTATTTTTGCACATAAAATGAGATCAGAAATCACTTGTTTTCTTACCTGATATTCTTTCAGAGTAGTCCTCTTGAGCGCTGTGATCTCTAGATGGAGTTGTAGGGCTCATCAGGCCGCATGCTGTGCGCCCTTGCTGTGTTCTGAGTGCTGGCAACACACTACCTGACACTTTTCATGATAACCTCCCTTGAAAACATTCCCCACGCACGCGCATGCATCTCGCCTCTGCTGCGAGTCTACTGTTAAAGAAAGCACTTTGATGTCCACTCTGCATTGACGTAGGATTCCTTAGTGACATCGCTGACCTCACAAAGTCATATTTGAGGCAAAGGGTATGGGATAGAGATTATTTTTGCAGGGAATTTCACCTGGATGGCTAAAAGAACAACATAATTTCCAGGGATAGCAAACTCCTGCAGACCTCACCCAGCCCAACTTCCCTGCAGTGAACACAAGCTGTGGATACAAAATGTTTGTGAAACCAACAAAAAGAGAGCTCACTGGACCTAGGAGTTTTTGTAAACATAGTAAAGGGGTGGTGAGAACTTTTACTTCTCAGAAGCAGGAAGTAGGCAAGCTTTTACCCATCAGAGTTATATACACTGATGCCTGTGACCTTACCATAGCCTGGCTGTCTGGAGATGTTTAGTTTATATCTTTCTGGGACAAAGTCTCCTAGTGTGTGTATTCAGTATTATAGACTTTATTTCTTTGGTGGTAGATTTTCATCAGCAGTGACCTTGACAAACTTGCCAATCAGCTTTCTCCAAGCTTCATGATCATCAGGTTCTTTAACGCTGTGTTTGGTTTTTCTTGAATTTCCGCCACCAACACATTGAATATTATTCATTTCACTTTTCAATTCATCATGATAGATTGTTTTTTTCTCAATGACAGCATACTTTTACGTGTCAGGTGTCCACTTGGTGTCCATGGTTCCATATAAACATTCACATCTTTCTTATGTGGGTTTTCCTATTTTTCAGTAGCCTTCCATCTATCATGTCTTTAGATCCTGCCATTTCTTCCATTGAAATATCACATGTATGGCTTCAGAACGGTCCCCCTTTTCTGGGATCAGACTCCTAGTTTCTTGTTCAGTTTGACATGGTGACTTTCTGACTGGCTTCACTCTTTTCATCTCTTGGCGATAATCTTTGAAACTACCCATATAAGTTTGGCTTTTTTTGTAAACACTTGAAATCATTCCACTTCACTTCACTAATGGATTCCCTGCTTCGATAACTTTTATTTTAGTAAGGTTTGTAAACTGAATTATATAATATTGAACTTCTTAGTCTTTTTGTTCAGCATTTTTCTGAAGACTTAACCAAATCGTTACGCGTGTTACTCAGTAATTTCTTGTTATTGCTGAATATTATTCTGCTCAGTTTGTTTAATCATTCACCCACTGAAAGGCATCTGGGTTATGCCCAGTTTTGTGTTATTACAAATAATGCTGCTATAAGCATCTGTGTACAGATTTTTGCATGAACATAAGTCTTTATTGCCCAGAAGTACAGTTGCTGTTTCATATAGTACTTCATGTGGGTTTTTTTTTATTTTTGTTTTTTAAACTGTGACAGTCTATTTCCAACTGCTGCAGTCATACATTCCCAACTAAAATCTCTGAGATGTCTTGTTTCCTCATATTGTCACCAGCACATAGTGTTGCTGCTCTTTTTTCTTTATTCTTTTTGATACATAATTTCTAACATTTCTTTATAGTTTTAATATTCACTTTCCTAGAAATATCTATCATTTCTCCATGTCCTTATTTGTCAGATACACGTGTATTTTAGTTAAATGTTCATTTGTGAGTTAAAACCTACTTTATTTTTAATCATGTGTGTGTTCTGTGTTGAGGGAGCAGGTGTCTTAGTTAGGGTTTCCATTGCTGTGTAGAGACACCATGACCACAGCAACTCTAATAAAGGAAAACATTTAATTGCAGCTGGCTTACAGTTCAGAGGTTCAGTCCATTGTCATCATTTCAGGAAGCATGGGTGCACAAAGGCAGATATGATCCTGGAGAAGAATTGGAGAGTGCTATATCTGAATCCACAGGTAACAGGAAGAGAGAGTGAGCCACTAGGCCTAGCTTGAGCTTCTGGAACTTCAAAGCCCACCTCCAGTGATATACTTCCTCCAAAAAGGCCACACCTACTCCAATAAGACCATGCCTCCTAATAGTACCACTCTCTATGGGCCTGTGGGGGCCATATTTAGTCAAACTACCACACGGGGTATTGCATGGAGTGCAGGATCCAGCAGAGGCCAGAGGCATTGGGTCACTCCTGGACCTGAAGTTGTAGGCAGTAGTGTCTGATATGAGTGCTGAGAACCAGAACTGGCATCCTCTGCAGGAGTGGCAAGCACTTTAACCTCTGAGTGACCTCTACTTTTCAGTTGAAACTCTTTAATATGTATTTCTATTAAAGTATTATTATTCTGTATGAGAGAGATGTACATACATGTGTGTGTGTGTTGCATGCATGTGTGTGTTGGTGTGTGATTGTGCACATGCATGCAATGCATACAAGTGCATGCCTATGTGTGCATGCATGTATGTGTCTGTGTGCGTGGTGTATGTGTGTTGTGTGTGTTTGTGTGTTTTCATGAGTACGTGCCTTATTGCCAGGATTATTTTGGAGGACAGATTTTTGGGGTCAGTTCTCTTCCAGTGTGGAGTTCCAGGGACTGAATTCAGGTCATCAGCTCGTATGACAAACACTTTCAGTGGCTGACTCATCAGGCTGGCACCATTTCTGACTTTTTATTTTATCAGAATACACCATTTTTTCTATACATTAAAACAGATGTTTTCCATCATAAAAACTTCAAATATGCACAAGATAGAACAGGCAATGAGAACCCCACATCTATTAACAGATCTCAACATTTACAGTTTGATTCTGATTTTGTCTAGGGATCCCATAGGGTGAAATTATTTTAAAGAAAATTACATTTCTTTAGGTGCTTCTTAGCCATTTGACTTTCCTCAGTTGAGAATTCTGTACCCCTTTTTAAAATAGGGATATTTGGTTGTTTGGAGTCTAATTTCTTGAGTTCTTTGTATATATTGGATATTAGCCCTCTATCGAATATAAGATTGGTAAAGATCTTTTCCCAATCTGTTGGTTGCCACTTTGCTCTATTGACAGTGTCCTTTGCCTTACAGAAGCTTTGCAATTTTATGAGGTCCCATTTGTCAATACTTAATCTTAGAGCATAAGCCATTGGTGTTCTGTTCAGGAACTTTTCCCCTGGGGACTCGAATGGCTAAGAAGCACCTAAAGAAATTTTCAACATCCTTAGTCATCAGGGAAATGCAAATCAAAACAACTCTGAGATTCCACCTCACACCAGTCAGAATGGTTAAGATAAAAAATTCAGGTGATAGCATATGCTGGTGAGGTTGTGGAGAAAGAAGAACACTCCTCCATTGTTGACGGGATTGCAAGCTGGTACAACCACTCTGGAAATCAGTCTGGCAGTTCCTCAGAAAATTGGACATAGCATTACCTGTTGGCGGAGCTATACCACTCCTGGGCATATACCCAGAAGATGCTCCAACATATAACAAGGACATGTGGTCCACTATGTTCATAGCAGCCTTATTTATAATAAGAAGCTGAAAATAACCCAAATATTCTCCAAGAGAGGAATATGGATACAGAAAATGTGGTACATTTACACAATGGATTATTACTTAGCTATTAAAAATAACGAATTCATGAAATTCTTAGGCAAATGGATGGAACTGGAAAATATCATCCTGAGTGAGGTAACCCAGTCACAAAAGAACACACATGGTATGCACTCACTGATAAGTGGATATTATCCCAAAAGCTCACAATACCTAAAATACAACTCACAGACCACATGAAGCTCATGAAGAAGACGAAAGTGTGGTTGCTTTAGTCCTGAGCAGAGACTGGAGGAAGGAGTGTCTGGAAACAACCCCACCTGGGTATCCATCCCTTGTGCAGTCACCAAAGGTAGACGCTGACGTGGATGTCAGGAAATTCATGCTGAAAGCAGCCTGATATAGCTGTCTCCTTTGGGGTCTGCCAGAGCCTGACATATACAGAGGCAGAGATTACAGCTAACCATTGAACTGATCATGGGGTTCCCAATGGAGGAGTTAGAGAGAAGAGTGAAGGAGCTGAAGGAGGATATATATATATATATATGTATGTATATATCTCCATCCTATGGGTATAGCAACAATACCAACCAACCAGAGCTCCCAGGGTCTAAACCACCAGCCTGGGAGCACATAGGGATGGACGCATGGCTCCAGCTGTATATGTAGGGGAGGATGGCCTTGTTGGGCATAGTTGGAAGAGGTCCTTGGTCCTGTGAAGGCTGGGTGCCCCAGTGTGGGGGGAAGTTGAGGGTGGGGAGGTGGGAGTGGGTGAGTGGATGGGGGCACATCCTCATAGAAGCAGCAGGAAGAGGAGGAATGGGATAAGGGGTTGCTGGGTTGGGGGGAATGGGGAAAAAGAGTAACATCTGGAATGTAAATAAAATATCCAATAAAGAAGAAAAAAAAGAAAATTACAAATAATGTTTCATTTATGAACACTGAGGTATGAATTACTAAGTGCTAAAGGTATAGAGTAGTCCCTTGGTATGTGAGGAAGATGGTTGTCAGGACTGTCTGCAGGTTCTCAAGGCCATTAGAGGAAGTGGCCTGCCTGCATGTGTCCTGTCCTTCGTTAGCTCCAGATCCCTTGTAGTGCCTGACACACCCTCAGTGCTCCAGTGTTATACTGTACTCGTGCACACATGCATGCCATCTTAATGTATCTTAAGGTTAATAAATCTTTTAGCAACTTTAAGAATTAATTACTTTCAGTTTTTGTTAAGTTTGAGGGTTCTCTATATATTCTAGATACTAGTCTTAGAGACTATTATGTGGCTTGAAAATATTTTCCCAGTTTCAATATTTCTAAATCATAAATACAGTATATTGTACCAGTCTTCTTCCAGAGAATTTGTAACTATAAATCCAGCCAATTGCAGATGGGCATTGTCATTGGAGTCCTTCTGTACTTAGTAGAGAAAAAAATGAGAGACAGAGAAGTGAGGTCATAAATTATGGGAGTAGGGTAAATCTTTCCATATCTGGAAATATTAGTCACCAAGGATTGGCATGTGAAACATTTCCTGATAAGTGACAGTTTGAAGTTAGAGGCAGCCATTGTCTTCAGGGAGGATGGGATTTTCTGGAAGTACTGGGCATAAGGTGTAGACTTTGATTCCTCTCCATAAAACAGTAATTCTTCCATCTTCCCCATGCTTTACTTAGTAGCAGTACATGAGGAGAAGCCTGCTGGGCTCTCTGGGAGAAGATTTGCTTTTAAGAAGAATGCCTTAAAAAAGGATATTCTTGGGAACGGTATTTGATGTATCAGTTGTGCTAAGGGCAAAGTCCAACCTTGAAACGTGGCAAAGTAAAACCTGGAAATCACCGAGTTCTTAATAACAAGCCTGACTTTCCCTAGACCAGATCTGGAAATACCCCACTTTCTGGCATTCTCTTTTGAGATAACAAACACGTAACTTTAATGTTGATGTTCTTTCAAATTAAGTTTTCTCTATAATAAGTTCCAAGCAGCTTAAGGAATGTAGTTTCTGCAAAGCCAGCTGAAGGGTGAAATGTTGACAAATATTTTTTGACCAAAATTTTAGTTTAATTTTTTGATTTAAAGCAAATTAATCATTAAAATGTAATATATACTTAACTTGAAACCAACTGTTTTTAAGAATATTGAAATTATGAAAAATAAGATATTCAAAGTTTGAATATTGGGAGTAAGGTAAGGTTAAAATAAGTGATGCCTAGCTTTGATTTTTTTTTAAGAGCATAAGAGTTGATCTTATATCTTGAAATACACAAAGCAAACATCACCTAAGTGTATCTGTTATCAAAAATACATATGCAAACAAGAACTTCATTTCTTCAGTTGTAGATTATTATGTAATTCACCGAGAAGCCAAAAAAGACAATAGCCAAACCACACAAAGAATTAGGAAATCAACATTAGACAGAACCCAGGGCAGCCTGAAACATTCAGTGTGTTGTTTTAATTAAGTTACAGGTACAGACGAGAGACTCCAGGTGAGAAAAGCTGAGTCTTAGAACCATCAGGAAGTTTCCAGATCACATCCAAAGTTCTTCTGAACTCATGCCATATATGGGCATGTGGAAAGGACCGAGGAGCCAGGTCCAAGAAGTCATTTGAATCTCAGTAATGATGGATAGAGTATACACTCCCTCCCTTTTCAAGGCTTCTATGTCTGAACAGGGATGAGTCCCACAGCACACACATTCTAAAAGATACAGATCTAAAAGACCTTTACTGCGATTAGAAATTAATGTGTTCTCTTGGACATAAAAAATATCACTCTTGGTGTGATCGCTTCTGCTTATCATACAGAGAAAATAAATGATTTTAGCTAAACACTCATGTAGTCAAAAGATTAAATTAGGGTTTAAGATATTCAAGTATCTCTCGAAAATTAGGGAAGTTAATTTAAACGTGGGATTACTAAAGTCTAAGGGGACGCTCTTGCTCAAAGCCCATTTTGCATCAGCCATAATTCCATTCCTTCATTTAGACATCTGACTTTATTGGCCCATGAAGTAGAACCTGTTACTACAGGAATAGGTATATATATATATATATATATATATGTATATGTATATGTATATGTATATGTATATGTATATGTATATGTATATATATACATATATATAATAACTGTAGCTTATTGCTAGCAAATTTCCTGTTTTCCATTATGTGAAGAGGAAACTACTAAACAAATAGATTTTATAATATTAATGCAACTTAGTTAAGTGATTCAGGTATATACATGTTATATTATTGGGCTACATTAGTTATACTGAATTGATTGAATAGCAGTTTGTTTTTTAGCAACTGCAAAGGGCCCATGGCCATGGTAAATAGCCCTTTGATTATGATTCTTGGTACGGGTGGAACTGGTAGAACCCTACTCTGTCTATCTAGTCCCATATCTACCATGTAATAATTCCTGTATCTCAAAGGTTTGTCAGATGACCCTGGGCCAGAAGGCTGAAGACTGATGCTCCAACTTCCTGAATTACTGGGGCTGTATAGATAGACAGCTGTCTTTACAATTTATCTCAATTCTGGAAGCTATGTTAGGCTTCCTATATCTTCAGATATGTTGGTCATTCTCAGATTTCTGATGGGGTTGAAATACTATTTATAGTCTTGTTGCCAACCCAGGCTATTTACTTTGAAAGAACAGATTTGAAAGGAAGGTTTTCTGTTGGCAAACAATCTAAAGCCAGGACAAAAGTCAGATGCAGAATTATAGTCTTTTAAGTTAGGATAGAGGACAGTGTTCTATTTTATTGGCAAAAATGTTGGACCGGGTTTTAGGTCTATCTTGTACTTTATAAATCACAAAATGGTAATAGTTGTGCTCAATTTATATCTGAGATAAAAGAGTCTTTTAAGCGAACAGAAAGGGGGAAGTGTTGTGGTTGGGCCTGGTGCTGTTTGTATTCTAATGCTAATTCCTGTCTCCTGGGAGGGGCTGTCTGGAACAAGGAATGAGTCATACTCAGGACTTCTTGTGAACCATCCCTTAATGGATAAAGGAGCCAATCACTGGGCCAGTAGGAGGCAGGACTTTTGGGTTGGATAGGGGTAGAGAGGAAGCAGTAGGGAGAGAAGGTTTTTTTTTGTTTTTGTTTTTGTTTTTTTTTTTGGATCAGGGATAGTTTAAGGGCAAGATGTAGCTACCAGTGTTTCCCAGCTTATGGTGAATCTTGGCAGATTTGTCACTGGAGGATTTAGACTTAATATGGCTTACAAGATTAGCATTCTAGTTGTTGCACCCAGAGACTGAGTTACTATTGTTTCTGAACTAAGTTTGTGTGGTGTTTTTCTTCTTGCATTGACTTGACTGAGTTCAAGAGAGAAAGGTGCCGCTGCAAAGCATGGGTTTGCCTGGTGTGTACTCCAAAGGCCGTGGGGGTTTTGAAGCACTGGGCTGGTGTGGTAGTGACCTGCCAATGGGAACTTAGCAAGCTGAGTGGAGAGATTTTGGAGCTCTCGTGCTGTGTGGACCACTGGTGGCAGCAGTAGTGCCAGAACTGTTGATCAGTTTTAATACTTCCCACAACACATCCTCTCCAAAGTTCCCAGAATTCTGAATGCAACTAATGGCACTTGGCAAAAATCACACCCCTCCTAGAGCAAGATATAAATCATAGTTAGTGGCTGTGGACAATCTAAAGCAGCCCTATATCCCACACCTAAGATTAAAACAAAAATATAATCACATAACTTAACCTAACTGAAATTTTAAAAGAAATTCTCACTACCCTACCATCTCAATGATTTGATTCATCTTGTTGGATTGACTGGATCAACATTGTTTACTATCCAATGACCAGAAAAAGGAAAACAACTGTTTGTTTGTTTGTTTGTTTTGGTTGGAAGATCATTCTGTTTATATTTTCTCGGTATATAGATTTTATAATTTAAGAAAATATTTAAACAACAATCATTTACGAACATAGAAATATTAGTGTAATCTCTCTCACACATGAGTAATCTTTAAATGTTTCACTCTGGAAGAGAAAATCTGAAAGCAGGTCACGGGTATCACTGGAAGGCTTATGGGGAACTCCTGAAAACCACAAAGTTCAGCAATGGAAAGCACACACTACTGAAACGGCCAAGAGTCAAGGTTCAGCTGATCACCCTCTGACTTACGAGTTGAAACCTTTGGATGAGTAGCTTGTCCTTCTTAGTCATGGTCTCTCATCTGTGAGTTAAAACCATACTCTCTTTAGTGAACTTTTAGTGACTATTACAATGGCAAAGGAGGAAAAGGTTTCTAATAAATTTGTGGTACTTAAAGGCATTTTAAGGTGATATTTAGACTGAGTTTCATACTATTTATTTATAACCTGTTAACAATGTATTGGCAGGTATTGTTCTAGACAAATGTGATAGAAAGAATAAAAAGAACATCCCTGCAAAATGATGTCAGAAAAATGTTTATCTCCTTCAAAATATTCTAGGGAGCAATCTAGAGACGGAATGGTGGCCCTGTGATGCCCTAGTCTGGAAGGGAGGCCTTGTAATGCCCACAGAGAGCCAGACTTCTATCCCTCTCTCTTCTGTGTAGCTTCCATGGCTACTGGGGCATATGTTCTTGCTGCTGTACTCATCTTCCTCACAGGAGGAGGAAGGAGGTAGGTGGAAAGGGCAAAATGGGTTCTCTCCCCACTGAGTCATCCTATCACAAAGGCCATTTCTGGAAGAAACCAGCAGTGACTTCTGCTTGTGAGTCAGGAAAATATAATCTGTTAGCTGAGGTTGTCAATTGTTTACTGTGGTCTGTAAAACAAACCAAGGAACTTTTCCATTCTGTGAAGAAAATGATCAATATATCTGTAGCCCTGTCGAGATGCACATTACCCTACTTCTGACTTCTATGTTTCCTTCTCATTTAAGCTGAGAAATGGGCTACTAGTGCTAAGAGATGGGTTCCAGGAAGTAATAGTGATTAAAGATACTTAGGGCACGTGAACTTGGAAATAAAGGGCACATTACTGATTCTTCACATAGAATCTGGAATAATTTGAAGATAGTAAATGTTGATTTGTTCATTCAATTTGGTAGCTATATTGAATATTTACTACGTAATTTATATGACAGGAAGTGTTCTCATTATTGTTTGTGACTGTAGGTACATGCATCTGAGTGAATGAATGAGATTGTGAAAGTATGAAGTAAAGTAATAAAATGGTATTTTGATAAAAAAAAAAGGAAGAGGCAGAATTTCCATTGAAATTGAGTGAGTCTGTCTTTTGAGGAATTAAATAATAGAATTCCCACCATTGCCTAATACTGAAGAGCAAACAATATAACCTACCAGATACAATTGTACATAAGATAATTTTAAAATTTTCTCCTCTTTTCTTTTTCACACAAGTTGCCTAACTGGGTCTTAAAAAGTGGCCAATTATCCTAAAGAAATGAGAACCAGGTTCACATAAGCATTTTCTGACTCTGTCATTAGCTCCTAACCCACTGACCTAACGAGGACTTGACAAGATAATCTGCCATGATTAAATCATCTTCTAACAAACAGCCTTGCTAACATCCCAGGAGAAACTTAGTAATATACCCAATTACTCTTTTTAGGAAGGGAGAATATCAAACACATTTTTCTCTTTCTTGCTTATAATGAGCTAATGCCATTTGACTTTAAGATCATGTTGTCCTAAATTATGAATGTGGTTACATTATTTTTCACTAATAGCCACCTCTTTCTCTAAAGCTGCATACAGCATAGTGTAAGTTCTGGATTCCATTTAGGTCCTGTCAATTTTCAATAGTTTAATAGCTGCGCTCAGCAGTCACTGGGCACTGGAAATATGCCACATACCGTATTTCATCACAGCTCAAGATGAGGCTAAATACATTACTGGAAAAGGTCAGATTTCTTATCTTCATAATGTCTTATTTATAGGAACATGGCCACATGGCCTACATTGCGTCACCAGTACAATTTCCATTCCTACCTGGTATACTTCAATCTACTAACGACACGAGTAGGAGAGGATGGGTTCAGTCACCCAGGGTCACAAGCTGTGTTCACGGGATCAGTTTGGACCCCTCATGGCCTAGGGACAGTGTCAAAAACAGAGTCATTTATTTCCTGCCTTCAGGGCTTGTGGTTCCTCTCCTGACCTGTGCAGCCTCCAGACTGTCTGTGTTTGAGAGGAAGCTCTTTGAACAGGAACACCTGCGGTTTGGTAGAGGCTGGTGTGAACATCAGTCTTGATAACCAGCCCCATGTTCCAGGCTGTGTCCCCACTATGCTTGCTGCTTAGATCATTATTATGTTTCTGACTGTTTTCAAGGAGACTGGTTGGTGCTGGAAGGAAAAGAAGAAAGAAGCATGTAGAAAGGATAATTGGTATTGTTTTGAGCCATTCAGCCTCGGATCATTCCTCTAAAGGAAATCAAGGCAGTAGTCACTGTGGAATCATTATGGTGGAAGAATGTAGGGTTGAGAGTTAGGTAAGTTTGGAGTAGCTGAGTATAGTCTATGGAATTATGTCATTAAATAAACATCATGAGTGATTGGAAGGATGTTCTAGAAAAGTAACATTGTTTTGGGGGAAACAATACAAATATAAATAAAAGAATAAAAGTTGAATTTTAACATAATATTTTGCTAATTGGTTGAAATTTTCATACATATATACAATGTGTTCTGGTCATATTAACCCTTACTCATCACCCCTGACTCCTTTCATATCTACCTCCTACTCCTTATCCCTGGTCACCTTCTTTTTTAACAACTAAGGAGAGTTTTAAAAGTATAATTCTTATTTAATTCTCTGAGAATTTCCTACATATGTATAATAAATTTTGACTATATGCATCCCCACCATCCCTCCTAACTCCCTCCACTTTCACTCTTTTCTCCTCCCAACTCAGTGTCCTTTTATTTTTCTAAATGTCCCACTAAGTCCAATTTATTCTGCACTTATACTCATCAGTATATGGCCATTTTCTCGACCATGGTTGACCAATTAAAGACCACATGCTTAGAGACAAATGACTCTCACTTTTCCAGAAGCCAACAATTCTCCATATCTTCTTAGACAGGGGTGACTTTCATGAGTCCTTTCCCCTCCATGTTATAATATTGACTGGACTAGTCTTGAGCAGGAAATCATCACTGATTGCTGTTAGTTCATGAGAACAGCAGTCTTATATTCAGAGCAAACTGTTTAGACCTGGCCTGATCTAAACTCTGTCTCTTACCATCTTTGCTATCCCTTGTTCAAGATGATCTCTGAGCCTTGAAAAGTAATATGATATGGAGTACCATTTGTGGCTGGGTACTTCATAGACACTTTTTCTCTATATTTCAGCCAGCTGGGAGTTTCTGCATTCACCTCCATTCATTTCATGAAGAAACTTCTCTGAAGGTGTCTGAAAGATATATTAATCTTGGACATAGAGATACAAATTCAGAAGGTGATTTGATCCTGTGTCCATTTAGCAAAATAATTGTAGTAGATTCAAATTTGGGGCCTATCAGCTCCATAACCATGGGTTCATTGTCAAATTTATACTGATAGGCATATAGTCCTTCCTTTGGTGTGGGCATTATATATAACCAGAATATGGTTGGTTGCCCACAGAACAAATATTACCACTGTTGCACCCATGGATGTAACTTGCTTGATGCCCCTTACTATAGATCACAGGATTCACAACTGGGTAAAATTATTAATGACTTTTCCCTTCTAAACAGCCTGAACAGAATCTTCTAGCAGTATAAATCTAGCCACCAGGAAGGAAGTTCTCTGTCCTTTTGTGTCCTGTGGTCAATATGTGGTCCTTTGAGCAATAAACTCTTACCATCAAGTTCTTATGGGAAACCAAGAACAACAACGATAGCATGTATTATTTGGGGGTATCTAGAACACCTTTGATCAACACTTGGAGGAGAGGTGTAGTACACCGTGCACTGGGCTTTTAATTTGTCTTCTTGGAGGAGCACTATTCCATGTGTAGGGTAACTTCACTTAAACTCTTTCACATTGATATATATGAAGTTTATAAATGGTAGATTCTCATATGGCTTTTTTTCAAACATCTTTTGTATTTGTCACCTATCAAAACATGCTCTCTTTCACCAACCCTCTTATTCCTCTCTACATCTTAGTTTCATTACTTTTCTAGTACTCTGAAGATGTATTACATGATTGTGATCAAATCCTCCTAATATATTCTATATACAGTAAACTTCCAGTTATTAGTAACTGGTAAATAAAACACCAAAGATGAGTGATTGAATCCCAAAAATATTTTCTTAGAAATAAAATAAAAGATTGTTGTATATCTAATTAAAATAATACTAATTTATTAGTTTGTAGAAAATTGAATATTTAATTATATTAAAGTTCTGTTAAAACATGGTGTACATTTTAATATTTTTAGCTGGTTTTCAGTATTTTTTTGTTAAATATCAATCATTTTCTATTATAGTATATTTTAAGAAATCAATTGATCCTATTAACTTAAAAGTATCTTATTAAGCTATTTTAATAAATCTTCATAAATGGATATATCTATTAAATAAAGAATTAAGATGGCTATAAATTTGTTAAAACTGCTATAATCTTTATAGGACCTATACACCTCAAGTACAAAATAATATATTTTCTCAATTTCATTGTATAGGTATAGAATTATCTTGTATTTAGTTACAAAGAAAACCTTAAAGTAAGAACATATAGACACTAAATAGCTGTTTTCTATGATGATTCATTAAAGCTACTCCAGTAAAATCAATAAGTGGGTCATGCTGTCACTTTTATATTAATCACTTTTATTATTTTTATCTTATATTATTTACATGTCATAAAGTATAAGTAATATAACATGGGAAAACAAAAAAATTGTTGTGACTCTCCTTTTACTAATTCTCATTAGTAAGAATCATGTTTCCGGATAATGTCTTTCTCATTATCCATGTATGACAACATCCCAAAGAGTGCTTGCTGATGTCAAATAGTGGTCCATGCTTGCAATTACAGCAAGAAAATCAAAGAAAACCTGAGGCTGGGAGGATGGCTTTGTGGATAAAGTCTTAAGCAAGGAGCACGAGGACATGAGTTTGAACCCCTAACACTGATGTAGGGTCAGGTACATTAGTGAATGTATGTAATCCCAGTATGCCTATGGCAAAATGGGATGTGGAGATAGGCAAATTTCTGGAAATAAGAGTGCAGCTATGCTAACATATACATTAGTGAACCACAGAGCACTGTGTTAAATGGAAGAAATTAAGCAATGACATCTGAGTCTGTCCTTTGACCTCTACACATGTACTCTCAGTGAATGTCTGTGTGTCTGTGTGTCTGTCTGTGTGTTTGTGTGACTGTCTATCTGTGTGGTTGTGTGTGTGTCTTTCTGTTCCTATATCATTCTCTATATAGACATACGTATATGTTTCCTGAAGTCAAACAATGTTTGCTACTACAGCAATAAAATCTAAGCAAAACCGGAGGCCGAGGATAGACACAATGAGAAGCGCCCTGTGTGATCTGGGTCAGATGGACTGTGGTCCCAGGATGCACCCTGTTCTTTTCTCAGTGTTCAGATCATTATCATCACCATTGTTCGATGAATGTACTGTTTATGCTGATTCTTTCAGAATGACTATACCTAGGTTATTCTAGATTGCTTGGTAATATCCTCTTCTACATTTAGAAAAGGCAACATAGTTTGCAATGGAAAATAATGAATCAGTGGGCTGCTTTCAAAAGTCCTTAGACCTTGAGGCATTTCTGTAGAGTTTAGAAATTCTGTCCTATGAGCAACATCTCTTGCAAATCCATGAAAAAACAAATAAAATTCAAATTCTAAGCAAAACAAGTATCAAATTTGTTTAATATAATTTGTATTATAAAAGCCAATTATTAAATAATCAAAATGCCCCCTTTGGTTTAGTTGTTAGGTATTACCATTTGTGTGTGAAAGACACACACACAACCACACAGATAGAGAGTCACACAAACACACAGACAGACACACGGACATTCACTGAGAGTACATGTGTAGAGGTCAAAGGACAGACTCAGATGTCATTGCAGTTTTTTTGTTTGTTTGTTTATTTCCAGTTTCTTTACATAAAGAAAAGTGAAAATTTTCATGTTTATCTGAAATTTAAATAGATTCTCACGGACATGTAGTCTGCATAAGGGCAGGAACTTCAAGGAACATTTCAATCAGGTTGTCTAGCACCTATACCATACCATGTACTCAACTCTTGGTCACCTAGAGCTGACAGCAAGTGATACTTTATCATCTGTTAGATTGAAAACTGCATAGAGAGTGGACAGAAATTGTAGAAGTTGTACATGCTGAGGGACAGGGGTATGGGGTGTGGTTTGTGACCTGAAAGTGAGTGTTCCAGGAAGGACTCACCACAAAAAGTGACGTTAAAAGAGAGACCAAGGGGAAGCAGCCAAACACATAGACCAAATAATTTAGCTTCATCTTCCTGGTATGAGAAGTTAAATAAAAACATTTATAAGCATATCTTTGAAAATGGTAATGTGAAGCTATTTTAACCCATCAGGTAGTACATAAAATAGATGTCTATAGATCACCATATACCTATGATCATTTCAAACAATGGCCCCTGTGAGTTGTACAAGATCATAACAACTCCAGTTTGACTCAGAGAAATTAAAGGTGATTTGATTTTGTTCCATTTTCGTGAGAGGTAGGGATGAGATCATGCTGTGTATTTGTCTTTAGTCTCCCTTAAAAATATTTTTATTTAAAAATTTTCATATAATATATATTGATCATTTTCTTTTCTCTCCTCCAACTACACTCAAATTCTTCTTATTTCCAAACCCACCCAATTTCATTTCATGTTCTCTCTCTCTCTCTCTCTCTCTCTCTCTCTCTCTCTCTCTCTCTCTCAATATATATAATGTATATATAATGTATTATGTATATATAATGTATTATGTGTATATATAATTGTATATATATGAAGGAAGACTGCAAACAACCAAACATCAAAACAAACTAAAAAAAAAGTATAAAAGAAAAGGAAAATCAAATCAATAATACCTGCTTTAATCCAGTTCATTTAAAAACAAGAGCATGATGCCGTGAGCATCAAGACCTTAAAGGGAGGGTGAAGCCTGAGTTCCAGGTGAAGAGGTTGCCTGGTAACCACGTGGTCTTGGGCAGCTTACTGAGTTCCTCTGGGTCTCATTTTTCTCTCCTGTGTACATGCGTGGCATTTCAAGAATTTCTTTAGGGTTTTAAATGTTAACTATTTCCCAGGCTACACATTTTTGTACCTCTTACTAAACTAGAGATGACAGAGTAGTAACTGTTTTGTGGGACGGTCTGTGGATGAGTCCACAGGCTAGACAAGCAATATCAACATTCCTTTCTGGCTGTGCCTTGTGGAGCCCTGCCTTGAATGTGCACCTGCAGTCATTGCAGAACCTGTTGGTCTCCGTGCCAACTTCTATCATACAGTTGCTCAACCTGTGGGCCTCCTGCTTCACCGGCTGCTATTGTTTCTGTGGAGTTGACAGCTGCTTTGCATCGCTCCAAGCAGTGCTTTGAAGTCCTCCCACACTTGGGGTTGTCCTGCTTACTTCACCAGACCCATACCAGGATCCCATGCTAATCCTGTCTCCTCACAGTACATACCACTGGGTGGAAAATTTCTGTGATGTGTAGTGCTTAAGAAATCACTGAAAACTGCCTCTGTTCTGATACGCATGTAGAGGCTTTTTATTTCTTTTATTTGATAGGAAGACACTTATTATAACATATTATTAATTAATTGTTAATACCATTATTAATTATTAAGTGATATTAATTGGCGTTCTAAAATCTAAACTCTAATTTAGTATTCCATTTACCCTTCCTACTTCTTATTTACATTTATTTTATTATCATTTGCCTGTTTATATCTATATATTCGTTTGCTTATGTGCATATGAGTGCCTATTGAGGCCAGAAGTGGCATTATATCTACCGGTGAAATTACAGGTGGCTGTAAGTTGCCCAATGTGGGTGTTGAGAACTGAAGCAGTAGCAAAGTACTCTTTAGCTGTGCAATTTGTTACGCAAATTTGACTCAAAGACAGAAAGCACATGATCATCTCTATTGACACAGAAAAAGATTGACAGAATCCAATATCCCATGATGAAGTCGTGGAGAGGTTAATGGTTAATGAATCATAGCTCAACATAATAAAGCCTAATAAAGGCTATAAATGACAAATCTGTCATTAATTGAAAAAAAAAAGCTCAAAGCATTCCCAAGATCAAGAGTAAGACAAAAGTATCCATTCACTTTTCTCCTAGTCAACAGTTCTTGAGGGCTTAGGCAAACTAAAGCAGTAAGAGAAGAGGATGAAAGGCATATAAATAGGAAAAGAAGAAGTCAAAGTATCCCTATTTGTAGATGATGTTATTCTATCCATAAGAGACCTGAAAGGTGTCACCCAAAAACCTCTGAGTGATGAGCACAAGCATGAAAGGTAGCAGTTAGTTCACAATAAGAATCAGCAGCTTTCTTATCTACCAGTGACAAACACTCTGGAAAGGAAATGAGGAACCAATCCCATTCTTAATATTTGCCAGTCTCCTCCTTCATGGAATAGAGACTATTGTTTTCTTTTCATCTTTAGGTGTCCTTTTATTTCCTTTGAACATTTACGAAGCAACCCAATTAAAAAATGGGATACATAGCTAAACAAAGAATTCTCAACAAAGGAATCTTGAATAGCCAAAGAGCATTTAGAGAAATGTTTAACATCCTTAATCTTCAAGAAAATGTAAATAAAAACGACCCTGTCATTCTCTCTTACACCACTAAGATCAAAAACTCAAGTGACAGCACATGCTGGTGAGGATGTGGAGAAGGGGAACGCTCCTCATGCTGATGGAAGTAATGCAATGGGTGTATCATGTCTAGACTCTTCTTGGCTCCCCATCCTCTGGCTCTTGTCTTTTGGCCTTCTCTTCTGTTCATCGACCCTTAGGGAAAGGGGTGATACAGATGTCTCTTTGAGTGCCAAACACTCTACTATCATTCAGACTCAGCAACTTGACCAGTTATGAATCTTTATTTTAGTTTCTGCCTACAGAAATTGATAAACTTCTCTGGAAAAGTGTCTCAGTGGTTAAGAGCACTTTCTGCTTTTGCTGAGGACCTGATCATTGGTTCCCAGCACCCATACCAGGCAGCTCACAACTGCCTGCAATTTCAGTTTCAGGGGACCCAGTCCTCTCCTCTGGCCTCTGATGGCACACACATGCCACACATAAACATATCAATAGAAATATTTAAATATATTTTAAAGTTTCTATGAACAAGGCTGAGGGAAGTGCTAACCTACTTATATAAACATAAGTATTTAGAAGGCAGTTTATTTAACAAACCAATAGTAAGAGGTTCCTAGCTAAGATTCCCTGTTCCTTGACCTCCCTAGCCACAGGCATTTGACCAGATTTACAGTACCAGACCTGATTTCCATCTTACAGAGTGAACCTCAGCCTACTGAGATTTTATTTTCTTCAAAATATAAATTATAAGGTTATATTGTTTGTTTGTTTATAGTGATTAGGAGGGGAGTGAGGAGGAGGGAGAGAGAACGAGTGATAGACAGACATTGGGGGCTGCTGTGATGGCTAAAGAATCTCCATTCTATGCCAGCCAGCCATCTTGGTACCCACTAGCCCAGTGGTTCTCAACTTGTGGGTTGTAACTAGTTTGAGGTCTAACCACCCTTTCACAGGCATCACCCCAAACCACCAGAAAACACAGATATTTGTATTACAATTCACAACAGTAGCAAAATTACAGCCCTGAAGTAGCAGCAAAAATAATTTTATGGTTGGGGTCACCACGGCATGAGGGAACTGTATTAAAGGGTTGAAAAACACTAGTAACCCTGACTCAGTTATTCCATATTCTTATCAGCGAAGGGGAGTCCTCCCCCATGGGTACCAACCCACCTTGACACATCAACTCACAGAAGGACTAAGTACATTCTCTTCCACTGAGGTCAGACAAGGCACCCCAGCTCTGGGAAAGGGATCCAAAGGTAGAGAACGAACACAATCAGAGACAGCCCCAGCTCCAACTGTTAGGAAACCCACATGAAGAAGAAACTGCCCATCTGCTATATATGTTAAAGTGGCATAGGTCCAGCCCAGACATACCCTTTGGATGGTGGTTCAGTCTCTGTGAGCCCCCATGAGGCCAGGTTAGTTTGTTCTGTAGGTCTTCTTGTGGTGGTGTCCTTGACAACTCCAGCTTCCTCATTCCTTCCATAAGTCTCCCAGAGCTCCACTTATTGTTTGGCTGTGGGTCTCTGCGTCTGTTTCCATCCACAGTTGGATGAAGTCTCTCAAAAGACAGTTATGCTAGGCTCCTGTCTATAAGCATAGCAGATACTTTATATTTGTATATTCATGTATGTATAAATATTTCTTTCCCTTTTTGATCCTTTCTATATGGAAAATGTACCTCTGTCAATGCACTGTCAATGATATTCACTTAGGTTTCCTTCTTTACTTCTCTGTGGTTATTCAGGGTGGAAAAGTTGAGTGCCAGCATCTAGAAAGAAAACAATGTGGTAACTCATGGTGTCATTAGATCAAAGGCTTCCATTGATTCGGTAGACCAAAGTTGTTCAAGAAAAAGTACAATTTAATCACGCGATTATTCTGAATTACAACTGAAGAAGATAAACATTAACCTTGATCATTTTCTTCCTTGTAGCTCCTTTTAATTGACAGTGTCATTTCTCATAAGTGCCAAATGGGGTGATGAGACAAGCATTGAATAACTGTAAGTTAATCTGTTTTGAGGCCTCCTGGAATTCTTGCTGCTTTGGGCAGAGGCCAGAGGCTTCAGTAGACAAGCTGTCCTGGGGGCCAGCTCAAGGGTGTGGGTGTAATTCATTGGAAGGATCCTGCGGGAACTCAAGCCTCAAGTCAGATGCCTATTGATGCTACTGGTTTGAAGAATGCTGTGAGAGGCTTTCCTGGCATCTGGGACCCATTCCTCCTGAGCAATTGACCTGTGCACAGCTATGGCTTTAAAGCAACATGACTATCTGTGACTGTGGGCACTCCCACTATGGATACTGGTTACAATTTTCTCATTCTCACACCACTGTGAAGGGCACTGTCTGCCTCTGGAATGAATGTAGACATAATGGCTGCCCTAAGCAATAGACCTGATTCTTAGAAGAAGTAGTTTTGTCCTTTGCTAAGCTTTTAGGCACAAATTTTAATGGGTTCTATTTAAGCATAAAAAGTTACATTGGGTCTATTTGTATATGAACTCAGTTTTAAATTTACTGAAGTACTTTATACATCTGTCTTTAGTATCACAGAAAACAAATGTCCTATGATGTGTTATCATAAACATCTGTAAGTTATTCATTTTTCTTCATCATATAGAAGAACATGTCTAAAACCACAAAATGCCTAGAACAGATTTTATGGTAATTTCAGATTTATTCATGGAAGTTTTAAAATTGATTCATCCTGTGATTATCATGAAAGCATGTCATTGCCTTCTACTAACTGGTCACACCCCCAGGTAAACAGAGACTATCTGCTATGATGCTGGAAATCTTTTCATAAAATTCTGAAACTTAAAATTAAATTTGAAATTAAAATTCTTGGAATTAGTCTGTTTGGTAAAGAGGGAGTAATGACATGCAAGGGAAAAATTTCAGTTTTCAGGATAACACTCCTGATCTGCTTAAATGAGCTGTGTTTAATTACAGTAAGGCTAAAAGAAAGCCAAGTTGGGTTCCCTGGACCAATACAGTGCTCCACCCCTGTCCTGCTGTTCTCCATCCATGTTTTTCTCCATCATACACTTAGTCAACGTCAAATGATGAACTAACATCAACTCTAAGTAATAGTATTTTGATGGTTTCTTTTAACTAGAAGGTTGGCCAGAAATTCTTCTATTATTTTAATTTAAATTGAGCTGAAGAAGAACTACTTTTGCTTTTAACTTTTTAATACATATCTCCCAATAATATGTCTGTCAATAATATTAAAGGTACCACTTATATTTATGTAACATCTAAAGTTCTGAGGAAATGAAGTAATAAACATTGAAAGATTAACCGAGTGGTCTTGGAAGATAGATCAGCCTGTAAAACGCTTGCTGCACAAACATAAGACCTGACTTGACATCTTCAGCACCTTCATGGGAAGCCTGGTGTGGTGCCGTGCAGACAGGAAGATCTTAGAGCGTGTTGGCAAGTCAGTCTTGACAAGTTAATGAGCTCCTTGTTTAGTCAAAGGCTCTGTCTCAAAACAATAAAGTGGAAAGCAAGTGAAGAATTTATTTGACACTGACCTTTGGCTCCACAGTCATATGAACATGAACACACACATACACAATACACACATGTAATGTAAACACATGGTTATAAAAAAAAATCCAGCAAGGAAATACCTACGTAAGACCTTGTAGGAGAGCTGGCATTGTGAATGCTGATGTCTTCACAAGGGAATATGGTCACTGTCATCCCAGTGTCACATGCCCTTCTAAATACAACTGGGGACTTAACAGTTTTCCACTTGGAGACTGTTCCATTACCAATCAACTGTAAGGCTTTAGATAAGAAACAAGACTCGGCCCTAACCACAACATGCAGTCAATTTCCCGCAGTTACACTGAATTCATGTGTAGAGTGGCATTTTATTTTCCCTGTGGTATATTTGGTCAAAAAGAATGCTATCAGCATGAAGTTGGGATATTCCCAAAGGATTTTTGCAACAGGAATACTCAGCTGTAAATGATTATGAATGTTAATTTTTAGAATTACTTGAATATGGTTCTTTTCAGCTAACTTGTTGCTGGGTATGAAATACATCCTAGAAAAGCATACACAAATCATATGTGTATAACTTGATTTCTCCCTACTCCCAGCACACAAAATAGTGACATATATCTAGTTGCTTGGAAACAGACTGTCATCTAGTCCCAGGAGAGTTTTCACGCCTCTAGCCATTAAGTCTAGAGTTTGTCCCAAGATTAGTAACTCACAAATTGAAAACCATGTAAGTAGATACAGAGAAGCAACAGAATTGAAAAATAAGAAAAGTACTATGTTGAGTTTGATTCTTTCTCATGACAGATGTGTGTAGACTCTGGGTGTGTTGCCCCTTTAGTTATAATTCATATATTCTTGTTATTCTGTAGTAACTTGGCACATCTATATCCTCTCGTTGAGTCTGTCTCTGTCTGTTTCTGTCTCTGTCTCTCTGTGTCTCTCCTCTCTCTGTCTCTCTGTCTCTCTCTCTGTCTGTCTCTCTCTTGATCTTCCTCTCCATCTCTATCCACAGACTCTGTAACTTAGGCTAAGTGGGTAAAGATACTTGTCTCCAAGTTCTAAGACCTGAGTTTGATCCCCTCAACCCATATGGTGATAGGTCATATTATTTTTTATATATTTTTAAAGGAGCTATAGTGTTTTATATTTTTGATGTAGATCTGCTATCAACATACAGTCAATTATTGTGTGACTAGAGTGAGGCAGGGCTCAGAACTTTATTGCTATTATTATTATTATTATTATTAAGTATTCAAGTAACCAACCACTTTCTGAAAAGTTTCTCTTTTCTGGAAAATATTTTTCTTTCTTTTCTTTTAATTTTTAAAAACTATATGACAATATCATAGTTAGAAACCTGATTCTGTACATTTTTGTTTATTTTTATGACACATACCATATATGTATCAGTCACATGTGTGTGTATGTGTATATGTGTGTACATGTGTGTGTAGGTGTGTATGCATGCATGTACATGTATGTGTGCATATTTGTATGTGTGTGCATGTATGTGCATATGTGTGCATGTGTGTATGTTTGTGTATGTATGTATGTGTTTGTGTGTTTCCAGGTTTTCAGTTTGACTTTGTCTATTTCTCATCTTTACTCTAAACCACACTGTCTAGCTATTTATAGTAAGAAGTCTAACAATCCAATAATGTGGTTTCTCTAGTTCTCTAGTTCTGTCACCATATCCTTGTCATTCTTGTTTATTTTTTCATTTTAAAGCATTTTTCAATTTGTAGCAAAACATTCTTCAACTACATAAAGAATTTTTGAAATAATTTAGAATGGTTTAAATTTTTATAACACCAAACTTTAGAATAATGAACTATGCTTACAGCTTGTGATTTCTCTCAGAAATGCTTTGTAATCATATGGGTTGTTACACTTGTTGCTAGCTAGGTTACGTGAGATGTTATTTAGTGGCATGCTTGGCTTCTGGGAGAATCTTGTGGTTGATTGTGTTATAAATGAACACATGCAGAGATGCAGAGACAAGACAGAGAAGAAAGAGGGGGCTTGGGGATCAGGCTTCCCCCTTTTAAAATAAATGCTAAAAAGATTGTAATAAAAATAGAAAGTATATAGAACTACACTAACTTTTTGTTGTTGTTGTTTTTTAGGAGAAGCCCGATGACCTCATTACCTCCTTAGGCCCTTTCTCTAGAAGCGTCACCTCCACAGGAGCTCTGCACTGAACCTTCTACTGCATGAACCTTGGGGACACACACTCATATAATATCCAAACCACTTCCAATGGCCCGGTAATGTCATTTCTGCATGTATATCCCTTTTCCACAAATGCCCAAAGAAATATGAATATGAAATAATTCATTAGTATTGGCTGACATTGTAACAGACTCAATGCATGTTCTCAGAAGAAGGGGTGACAGCAGAGTAGAGTATTATACAACAAACACATTTAAACTTGCCAACCAACAAGGCTCAGTTTCATAAACATGACAATTATGAAAAGTGAATGCCGGACACTTTCAGATGAGTACACATATCATACAGATTGAAGATGCAAAGAAAGTAAAGGGTGAGCTGATAAACACCAAAATGAAGAAAATGGTTATGTTTAAGGAGAGGGAGATAAGGGACATTATTGAATTATTTGAATCCTTTATTTGTATGCATCTGGCATGTGAGTGTGATATAGATTTGCATGCATAGATTTGTACATAGAGACCAGATAAAGCTACCACATACCATAATCTGTCAATTCCTTACTTACTCTCTTGAGATAGCATCTCTCACCAAATCTGAAGCTAGACTGGCAGCCAGCAAGCATCTCTGATCTCCTTGTCTCCACCACCCCTCTTCCCACAGCATTAGAGTTTTAGGCATGTGCCTATGGCTACATGAAGCTTGGATCCTGGGATCCAAACACAGATCCTCATATGCTACAGCAAGTGCTCCTATGGATTGAGCTATGTCTCCAACCCTCACATAGCTCATTTCTTAAGCTGGGAGGTGAAGACATAAATAATTATCATAGTTACGGTGGTTTGAATAAGAATGCACTCCCCACCCCTATAGGTTCATATGCTTACTCATCAGGGAGTGGCACTAGTTAGGAGGATTAGGAGGTGTGGCCTTGTTGGGGTAGGCGTGGCCTTGTTAGAAGGAATGTGTCATTGGGGGGTGGGCTTTGAGGTTTTAAATGCTTAATCCGGGTCCAGCATCTATCTCTTCCTGCTGTCTATGACTCAGGATGTGGGACTCCCAGCCACTTCCCTAGCACCATGTCTGCCTGCATGCTGCCCTGCTCCCTGCCATGACAAGCATGGACTAAACTTTTGAAACTGTAAGCCAGCCCCAATTAAATGCTTTCTTTTATAAGAGTTGCCATAGTCATAGTGTCTCTTAACAGCCACAGAACTATGGCTAAGATAATAGTCTTGTCTTTCACATTTAAAATAATTTATAATTTCTTTAAGGAAATGTATCCTATTCTGTAGTCATCGATGGTTTGTGAAGGTAGTGGAATATGGATTATAAGATGATACAGTCATCACCATGGTCCCACAGATACTTCTTGGTTTCTGTTTGACTACTAGATAGATGTTAAATGTCTTAATGTACACATACGTTTTTATAGCTAGGGTGTTTTTTTTCCTATATTTAGATTGTTTTCTATTTTTTCGGCTTACCTTATAATTGAACATCTGCTGAATCAGTCTTAAACGCCGTTGATGAGAAAGATTTAGCTTCCCAAGCTGAGCTAATAAAAGGAGCAAAAGGGAAGGGACAGCATCTCTTCACCTTGCCTCTTAGGTAGGGACCATGGCTGTTTCCAGGAGGGGGCGCTAGTCTACTATACACGTGTTGGAAGAAAATCTAGGAGGAGGTAATGGGAAATGACTATGGTCAAAGTACAGGATACCCTTGAAAAAAGGGTCAACACGAAGTTCGTTGCTTTGTACACTAACTTGAACCATTTTAAAAATGTATGCGGACATAAAACCATGGGAAAAGAAAACTGATAAAAATCTAGCTAAAAGATAAAAGTTGACAGGTGCTATAAGATTTAAAGGAATTGAGTTGAGAAAAAGAGGGGGGGGGAAGAGGGAGGAAGAGAGCAGGAGCCCTTCCCCCCATTTAGAGCCAGGAAGTTCTCTAAAGATGTATTTAATTGTGAACTATGAACAGCTCTTAGCTTAGTGGCTAAAGGACAAGTCACCCTTGCTTGAGGACCCTGAGATATCTAATCATTTGTCCTATTTTCTGCCCAACCAAGTCTGGCTCTTGCATCTTTAACCACTTATCCTGGTACCCGTTCTACTCTGCTACACTCCATAGTTTTCGGATCAATTCCAGTCTAGGCTCCACTGCGTCTCTCAGTTCATGAGCTCCAAGCCACGAGCAATGCTGCTGAGAGCCACCCTTCCCTTACTGCCAGGCAGATCACTTCCTGTGCCAATCTACAGCCTTCTGGGTGTCTAGATATGTTTGAGGTCAGAGCTTTCGAGAGTTTCCTGCACTACATTGCCTATTGATAGATGAGAAAGAACCCTAAAGCAGAGAAAAATGTACTTCATAACTTTTTTTTGTTTAAAATTTTTAAAAATATTTATTTTATGTCTGTGAATATTTTGCCTGCTTGTACGTATGTGCATGCCTGTTGTCCATGGCATTCAGAAGACGGCATCAGATTCCTTGGAACTGAAGTTTCAGATGTATGTAAGCCACTGCTTGGTGCTGGAAATTGAACCTCGTCTTTCAAAGGAGTAAACAAGTACTTTGGACCACCCATGCCATCTCTCCAATGCCCCTTAGCCCCCCAGTGCCTTTGAGTAGAACTCCAGAGTAACTTGTTTCTTGGTGTTTAGAACACTACTCAATGACTCAGACCCAGACTTCTGTAAGTCTCAAGAGCTAATTCTCTGTTATAGGAACGTTACCATTGTCCACACTCACGCTCCTTTGTGGGACCCTTCCTCATTTGCTTCTCAACACTTCTTGAAAATTAAAAATATGATTACCATATTGAAAGATTTGCTATAGACTCCAGTGCTATTTTCTCTTCCTTCTTCTGTCTCAGTGTGTCAGCTGGCATGAAAACACAACACAACACAACAACAAAACAAAACCCCTCCATGTGGCAAAATAAATATTCTGGGCATAAGTAGATTAAAGTTGTTGAATCTGCCACAGCTGTTAAAATAAGTGAAATACCCAAGTTACAAAATGATTGGCCAGTATAAGAAATAAATCTGCTCTCAGATTTGTTGCAAGTATTAGAAAGCAAAATCTTTTTTATTCTTATTTAGGGGTGGGTGATGAAGTTGGTTAGAAGTATGTTCTCAGTCAGGGTTCATAAGCAGTCTAGATATGAATGCTCAGAAGGAGATAGGGAGATGGTAAAGTATGTTTCCTCACTGGAGGACTTCAAAGACAGAGCCCTCAAAATAGCATTGGTTACATTCTGTACTCAGAGAACCTGGAATAACAGGAAAGACAGAATTATCATACATGAAAAATTGCTCTTGGAGCATTTTTATTGTCAAAATACCTAAAGTTTTAGTATAAAATATTCTGAAAATATGAATTGTGGGATACATATGACATTTAATATATATGAACATATTTGTTTAGAAAATATATAAAATTTGATAGATAGAGAAATGTGTTTCTTTTCAATCCCATGACAAAGAAAAATCTATATCTGCCTTCTGTTGGTGAATTAATCTACTCTGAATTTTCATTTAAAACATAGTATTCATTTGATAAAACAGCTCCTGAGAAAGATGTACAGTAGTCCAGCGTCAAACAGAGATGGTATTGATGGTGGGGGGTGCTACAAAAGTATTGAAAATTTCTACCTATAAGCACTTTACAATGTCATATTGTAACATGACTTTTTTATTACAGAGAAGGCATACTTGTATTTCTTTTTACTTAATTAAAAATTTGTAATTCGTGGATGTGTCCTGTGTATATGTAAGCACAGGCACAAGTATGCCACCACATGCATATAGAGTTCAAAGACAATATTAAGGAGTTCCTTCTTTTCTTTCGCCATGGGCTCTCAGGATTGAAGTCAGGCAGTCTGTCAGAGTTATAGGATGTGCAAATGCCCAGACTACTGTGGGTAGTGTCAATCCTGGGCAAATGATCCTGATGCATATAAGAAAGCAGGCTGAGCAAGGCATGAGAAACAAGCCAGTAAACAATGTTCCTGCTTCAAGTCTCGCCTACAGGTTTCTGGTTTGCTTGAGTTTCTGCCACAACTTCCCTCTGTGATGGTCTATTATCTGGAAGTACAAGGTGAAATAATACCTTTCCTCTCAAGTTACCTTTGGTCATGGTGTTTTATCACAGCAATGGAAACAAAGACATTGAGTAAATGCTTTCACCTACTGAACCATTTTGTTGAATCTCAAGTAGTGTTTGATTTTGGTGACAAGCAAGTCTACCTATTTAAACATGGTATTGAAGTAATAAAACAAATGATCTTCTAAGAAAAAAACTCAGAAAGTGAAATGTCCATCTTCATGATTGTTATTTATGATGATGATATTTGGATGATTAAATAAAATATTCTTCAAAAATGCCTTAAAATATCACATCTAATATTTACTGAACATAAAAAATGAGTCAAGGGCTGTTTTCTTCATGAATTATTTTATGTAATCTTCAAGAAAGTTCTTTAGATTAAAAGTAATATTAATCCTCATTTTACAAAACATAAAACACAGCTAAGCTAAGTAACTCATCCAAGGTAATAAAGTTAATATCACAATCCACTAATTCAATAAGTGGCCCTAGAGTTCAAGAGGTCTGTCAAACACAAGTCCAGTCGCTGCTGAATTTAGAAAAAGAGACAAATACATAAATTGCAAACAGAATGATAGGAAATGAAAGGAACACTTGTCACAGGAGCTGTGATTTCACGGGAGCTGAAAGCAAAATTTCATCAGGAAAAAGAGGAAGGATTTTTCTAGAATCATAATCTGTCTGTTTAGTGATGAAAAGGTATGAGATGTCACAGAGATCTGTGAAGTGCTGCTGTTCTGCAGGGCTGAAGTGATGTATATATGCAAGAGCTCTTGCTGTCTGGTGGACAGACTTAGAACACTCTGCTGATCTTTGCTTCAAACACATTGACCAATTGTTTCTTTTTGCCCTGATTTTCTTCTTTGATTTTTATGCGTATACTATTGTGACCAGATCTTTCCAAGCATGAATTTGTATGCATTCACTATCCATATATTCATCATATTCATATAATAAGGATATATATATATATAATTTATTGGTTGGTTCTTTCCTTCTATTCTGGGGTCTTGAGATTAAACTCAGGTTGTCAGGCTTTCAGGCTATGCTGGCTAGTTTTTTTGTGAAAGAAGCTAGAGTTTCCTGTTTCTCTTCTCTTCTCTTCTCTTCTCTTCTCTTCTCTTCTCTTCTCTTCTCTTCTCTTCTCT
>NW_021604633.1:10330279-10365779 GCF_004785775.1 Grammomys surdaster | reverse complement strand
CTTCTCTTCTCTTCTCTTCTCTTCTCTTCTCTTCTCTTCTCTTCTCTCCTCTTCTCTCTCCATATGTGTGTGTGTCTGTGTATGTGTATGTATGTATGTGTGAGTGTGTATCACGTATTACATGTATGTATATATGTAACACAAAATACATTGTTTGAGATGAAAACACATGATTGAGTTCTGCAGTAATAGATCTAGGGACTTGAAGATGTGGAACAGTAGAAAAGTCATCAATTGGGCCAAATGAGTATCTAAAAACAAATATTAAAACCCTAGATATGCTAGATAATTTAGGAGAAGTAAAGAAAAAATGATAAGGATTCGATGTGTACCTTACATTCTCCTTTTTGGGATAAGGCTCACTGATAAGTTTGGAAATTCCCTAAGGATTTTTATATCACACCACAATCCATAAGGAACCATCTAAACCAATTTTAGAAAACACAGGGTCTTCTAAGCTGGCATTTATAGATGGGAAATGTAAATTATAGTAGAGTTGATCAATTGATTTCTGAACATAGGGCACTGAACTATGCAGTCTCAAGTGAAATAAAATACAAAAGAACATTCTAGAACTGCCTGGGGCATGGGGATCAACTCATAAAGACAGGAAAAACATTGGGCACAGATGAGGAAATCATAAACATGAGTCACGCCATATTATTTTAGGCAAAGAATAATAACAAACAACGGAACAAACACTAATGTTTTCTACATAGAAGCAAGGAGGCCAAAGTATGAAAGCTGACAAGCAAAGGCCTGCAGGAGCTGTGCAAGTAGGTGCTTGCTGTTCCTGGTGACTGCCCGAGAGCAAAGCCACCCAGGGAACATGTCCAGTGTGATGGTGGCACAGGCTGGCACAATGAGTAGGCAAAGTAATAGGGCAGTGTGAGTCAGAGAGAAGGGTTTATAGTGAGTCAGAGAGAAGGGTTTACATGGGGATACACATGTAGGTCTCTATGTGGTACACAAACATATGACTGTATGTATATAAAGACCATGGTCCACAGAAATTTACAGAAGATGTAGCAGCACTGGCTCATAAAGTCTAAAAATGGTTGTGGTGTTTCCAATCCTACGTTTTTGCCACTTGCCTCTTGAAAAATAGAGTCTCGATTCCCTCCTCTGCTCCAGGTACAACTTCATGTATGTTAAAAGGAAGGGCAGCTTATTTCCTCAGAGGTCTTAAATAGTAACTGTTGTGTGTGCTATGTGTGTATGGTGTGTGTGTGTATGTGTGTGTGTGTACATATCCAAGTGTGTATACACATCCTTCCAAGGGGAAGATGTTTGATGTTCTGCTCTGTCACTGTTGACATTATTCCTTTGAGGTAGGGTTTTTCCCTGGCAGCCAGCAATCCTCAGTGATCTGCCTGTCTCCTCTTTATCCAGAACAGGAATTATAGGCAGAAGCCACTAACTACACTTATCTTTTTACTCGAGTACTGGGGATTTGAATGCATGTCCTCATGCTTTTATTCAGTGAGCTATTTCCACAGCCCAAACAATGGTAGCTTTGATATGACTGTGGATTCTCTGCCAAGAAGCTCTGAACTACCATGATGGTTGATGTGGGAAGGTCAGGTTCTCATGAATACAACTCACCTAAAACATCTGCTTTTAGACATTAAATTTAGTGGCTATCTATGCTAATTTATTACACATAGATAAATGATAGAAATAAAAGAAAACACCAGATCATTTGTTTATCTCTTAAAAGATTAAACTTCAAATGATTATATACTTGTCCTTGTCAGCTCACACTTAGAAATAATGTTGCTAGACTCTGGGATCTGAATACCTTACAGTAAACATCAAGTTCCATTCCATCAGCAATGTATACTAACAACAGTCAGATTTGTTAAGCTCATGAAGTCTACTTATATAACAAATGGCAGAAAGTATCCCAATTTTACTATAATTTTACAAATGATGTCTAATGCAGCATGAGGTTGCACAGCAAAATATACATGCCCTTTGAGAAGGAAATAATAGTATACAGGGAGGGACAACTAAATAGGGCTTAAGCTGACTGAGCTACACTACAGCTATGGAACAGGGGTTAGCTGTAGACAAAGGACTAGTAGGAAGTGATCGAGGTAACAAGGGGACATAGAATGGATAGCATGGATGGATGTGGGGGGAAGTGTAATGGAATGGGAAGATCAACTGGAGAGGGAAAGAGGGAGTGAGGAAGAGACTACTGGCAGAGACAGTTAAAACTAAAGAGGGCCATATGGAAACCTAATACCATAGAAGCTTCCTAATATACACACATGTATCAATGTGATCTATATGAAATTACCAAATAACAAGGAAATAAAACCTCAACTGGATATTGTTCACCCCCAAATGAAACTTCCAATACTGAGAACAGGTTACATATAATCAAATTATTGGCCCATAGGGCCCCAAAGAAATCCTTAAACATCTCAGCCTATTGCTAAGGCTATTGGTTGTTCTTCACAAAGAAATGGTAAAGCCCCATTGCTGAAGACACATCATTTAAATGAGTCATTGAACATGCAGAAGGTGAGCTGTTGCTTGCAAGTGCCTTCAACAGCCTGCCTGTTGTTCATAGTCCTGGACAGTACTCTGTATACTACCAAATAAAAAAGATCATCATCAACTCAGTTACAAATCCTTCAATATACCATGAGGTGTATTATGTCAGTGAAATAGTAGCATAAACCTTATCAGAGAAACCAACCATTATCCAAGGCCCAATCTGAGATAGAACCTGACAATGCTCAGGTGCCCAAGAACCTGAGACATGATAAGCCAGTGACCTAAGGAAAAACTATTATTATCTGCTAAAGGAACATAGCAATAAAATGAGTCCCAAGGACATTCTGCTATACTCTAGATCAGTGCTTTGGTCAGCCATCACGAGAAAAACTCCCTCCTTCAGTATTTAAAAACAAATACAGAGAACCAAAGACAGACAATGTATAAAAGAATTAGATCTCTGGGATCACTCAGCCCAAAAAGTGTTGTCTCCATCAAACCTCTTTTATAAAGGCTTGGAACCCCTTGGAAGACTGACAGACATATGAACTCACAGAGACTAAGACAGCATGCACAGGGCCTGAATGGGTTGGGGCCAGATGGGGTCCTAGTGTCAAGACAGCAAGTATACACAAGCCCCTTCTCTAACACTGAAGCTATTTAAAACAGATAATCACTTGCAAATGAAAAATTACCTTTCTCCAACAGAATCTTACTGAGGATACAAACAACTTTTAAACCAGCAGTATATGGGTAACACAAAAATAAACTCAGTGGTGTCTTTGGAGGTTCTTTCTATATGCCTCTGTGTCTATGTGTCTCTGTCTGTCACTATTCATGTGTCTATGTCTCTCTGTCTCTCTGTCTTTGTCTTTGTTTCTTCCCCCTCCCTCCTTCCCTATCTTATCTTACAGATCCTTCATGTATATATATTTTAGCATCTGGTATTGTAAAGGGATTCCTGTACATATCTCTGCATCTATATGTGTTCCTTGTGTTTTTATTTGACCTTTTCTTCTGTCTGTTTTGTTTTGCCCTATTCCAGTTTTGTTTTTGTTTGTTTTATCAGATTTTATATTATGATTCTTTAGATGCCCTTTTGTTCTCTAAAGATGAACAGAAACATGTAGATTCAGATGGGAAGGGAACAGGGGAGAATATCAAAGTCGGGAAAGGAGGTACCATATTTAGAATATGTATGAAAAAGTCTTTACTGAAAATGAAAAATTTTCAGTAAAAGAAAAAGAGGAAAAAAAGGAAAGTGAAAAATATGAATACCTCTAGCATTTAATCACTTAGAATATCCCTAGAGTGTCTACCAGCTATTAGGCTCTGTTTTTGGTATTAGAGCTAAAACATTGAAGTATATATATATATATATACTGTTTCCTTGGATATCCAGAATCCAATTGGTTGGCAGATACCACTCTTATATGTGTGTAGTCAAAGATCAATCTGTGTAAAGCAGGGACACAGCTTCAGTAGACTGACTTCTCCAGGAATGGGAAGGTAGAATGGGCTGATGGTGGGATGTTGCATAGATTGTCTATATTTTTATTTACAGTGATAAAAATAAATATAACAACATATTAATATCTGTAAAAGTTGGTGGATATTATGCAGTATCATCTAAACTTGCATTTGGTTTCAAATACTTCATTAATTCAAAATTAAGAACAAATACTATTATGAAGTTATAAAAGGGACAGCTCTTTAGTAGATAAGGAGGCACACAACCTTTCTGCACGTGCACACACATGTAGAGAGATGTAAGCAGATATGTGTGTGTATGTGGTGGCTAGTCATCAACATTGTGTGTCTTCATCAACCACTCCTTATTGTTATTATTTTTTGAGATGAAGCCTCTCACAGAATCTGGAGCTCAATGCTTCCGTCAGACCATCAGGCCACCAAGCCCCAGGGATCTCCCTAGCACTAAAGTTACTGATGCATGTGCTACCTTCACCTGGCCTGTTCTTTTTCACATGGTTTCTGGGGATTAAGCTCATGTCCTTAAGTTGTGCAGCAAGGGTTCTATCCACTGAGTGGTTTATCCAACCCCAGGAAGTACCTTTCTTATGAGCATGCCATATACATGGATGATGACGTCTACAGTGTATTGCTATAGCTAGCTTTTTATCCAGAAGGAGGCACTGTGGCATATGGGGAGATTGAAAACTTGGAATATAGAAAAAAATTGAATTCAAATTCTCTTTACTCTAATTTCTAGTACCCATGGTGATATGCTTAACCTCCTTGAAGCCTGGTTTCAAATCTGAAGACACATTGAAGGGAACAGACTTTGCTCGATGCATGTTCTGTTTGTGTCAGAACTGCAGTAGACACATAGTTAACAATTGCCCAACACTGGGATGTGGAGAACAGAAGGCTCAGTGCTTCCTAGATAAACTCTGTTGTCCCTAAACAATGTCAATAGAAGTTGGTACTAAATTCACAGGGCCTCTGTGGAATGTTTCAAATATTTGAATTCAGTGCCAGGATTCCTTATACCTGCCAGGTACTGGTTGATCTTTTAGAGCCAGTTATTTCTCAGCTGTCCCCATAGATGATGTAATAGTCCATGATGTTGTGGTTTATCTTTTCAAAGTCTGATCTTGGTTAGTTGCTGAGATAAAATACAGTCTTGGCCTTCTTGGTTCCAGGAATTGACTTAACTGGAGCAGCAAAATCAAGAAAATACTGACACCAAAGAAAAGATAGTCAAGTAGATGCACAGAAAAACTGGAATCGGGAGGTCTTGACGCTGATGGAGAAGCCCAGCACCTTGGAAGCTCACCATGTTTATTGTATACAGCTGAATAGGAAATCATGGTTATTGTACATGACTGAACAAGGAGATAGTGTTTATAGTATAAAGCTGGATCTAATCTCTGTAGGCACAGAGTCCGTGGGGGAAGCTGTCTAAGAGTAAACAGCAGAGGAGAAAGCTACAGGGACACATTCCACACACATGACTGTGTGCACTTTGCACTTGGATCAGAAGAAGGCTTTGCCGTTCCCCAAGGCTCACCGAAGGAAGGCTTTGCCACCCCATGAGTCTGAGTCTTTTACATGGCCACATCCAGTCACTTGTAGTCAATTGCTCAGGACTTCATTCCACCTCCCACGAAACACAATGCCTATGTGAAACTGTGTGTATAGAAGGCAGTGGTATGGTAGTAGCCACTATGGATCAATGGTCAGAGAAACTGTGCGGAAGACACACACTTCATAGTAGTAATAATACTAGTTCAAGATAAAATAGAAATATTGTTTTTGGTTTAGACACATGATACCTTCAAGTGTAAGCAGTGTGGTTTGTTTGGATGCCAGTTCTCGTTAAGATATTTTGTCACATGTCAGCAGTAAAATTATTAGGTAGGATTTTTTGTTTGTTTGGTGTGTGTGTGTGTGTGTGTGTGTGTGTGTGTTGTCTAGGAATTGTTGGAACATTCTGGGCATTGTGAATACTGCCCTTCCCCAGTTGCTTCATTTAATCATAATATCTCTCAAAGCCAAGCATATTGTCTCCATTTTGTACAGCTGAGGAGTTGAGGAGTGGATATACTCGAAGTCTTGTCCATCACATTGAGAGTATTGTCTAGCATCTGTGTCAGCACTCTGCTAAGAAAGCTTACAGCTCAGCCTCCACCTCTGCCAGACCCATACAAAAGCTATACCTACATTAAGCAAACCACACGAAAGAAATGTCCTATGAGGACATGTAATATGAACCAAGGTTTAAACATTTTTATCATTTCAAGTTGCAATTAGAAGAAATCCCATAAATCACCTTAGAAGCAAAGTACTATAGTTCTTCAGCGCCTCAGAGACCAACACTCTTCTCTCCACAGGCAGAGTGCATATGAGAATCATTTCTTGATGTTCCTACTTCCTGACATACCTATGTAATTAGTGAAGATGCTTTGTCCAGGATTTTCATCAACATGTGGAATCTGCATTTTTAAATGACAGAGAGAAAACTGAATGATCAAACCTGAAATATATTTGGGAGCTGGGTATGATGGTAGTTGATAAGTACCAGCCGTGGAACCTTTGGTCTCCAATAGAACACAGGATGTACAGTGTTGATTTTGAGCACTCAATACAGCAACTGCTTCCTATGGATGCTTAAGTAATCCTCATAAAAATCTTTCTATGTGAGCTTTCTTCTTATATAATATATAAAATACTGGTTTCCTTTGTGATCTACAATAGCGGTGTTTTCTTTGTTGTGTCCAGCTTCCTAGCTTCAGAGCAGAGTTAAGAAACAACAAAAAGTGTTTGGGAAGGTGACCAGTTCAGGGTCAAATGTGGGATTGTCAGAAATTGTAGGGAGCCAAAAGAGCAGAGTAAAAGTAGATGAAGCTTGGACTGAGTTGAATTGAGCTATTTTGATAGTGATGCCCCATGCATATGCCCACAGGTTTTACTTGTTCAGATTCATCACCAAAGAGTGGTTATTGTGACACATGCATCATCGCTAATAGCAGTAGTGATGGGACACATTTCTGCAACTGTGTGATATGCATGGGTTTAGCTATGGCTACAAGTGATGGTGGTACTAAGGTGGTACATATTTTCTTTCATGTCCAAACTCATCATCAAAACACTTCTATGTACCCATTGAGTAATTGATTTCGTAGGATACAGGGCTCATAATGATGTTACATCCAAAAGCAGATGTAGAAGAAAGCATGGCACATTTTAGATGTTTTCTTTTGGGCACCAGGGAACTATTTTGACTGATGGGGCCTCCTTTATAAGTGGAAAGAATTAAAGATATGTCTATTCTATCTCACACAGAACAAATGAAACCATCTTGAAAGGACATCTATTAGCAATGCCTTGGCAACTGCAAACTTGCTTATTGTCCTGGTTATTAGATATGGAACTTTTATTGTACTCTGAGAAGATGTAAAATAAATCAGAAGGTTGGGTTAGGGCAGAGTTTGGAAAATAGATGAAAGCGTAAATAATATGCAACTCCCTTCATTTTTAGCCCTCTTTCTATTCTCATGGTGTTTGTCCATGAGGTTGCCAGGAGGCTGCCCACCAGCCAGCATTTTGGTTACTGTTGGCTTCTGCCTTCCTCAACTTTATAAGAAAATATGTAATTTGTATGACAAACTGTATTTTCTTTTTTCAAAGTAGGAGAACTCGTGTTTGTTTGCCATGTATCAACAGAATTCTTGAGTTTATTCCTAGTAATATAACATTTTACATTGACTTCCATATGCTTCATGATAACAATTGATGTTAAACAACTCTAACAATATCAGTAGCTGAATGTAATCAGCAGAAACAAAAGAATACAGAGGGAGGAACTTGTCTACCTCTCTACCACCAGGCATGATAATATCACCAGTAGTAGAAAATTATTTGCATTTTAAGATGGATTCCTACATTGCTATTTTCACTTGCTGTGTTCCTGAAGGAATGGAATTCAATCTCTAGCTAACTGGGGAAATCAAATCATCTTAATGGATGTTGAACTCACAGAAGAAGAAAAATGTCTGGAAAGAGAAAGGTAGAATTATTTTCTTTCTCACTGCTTAATTGACCAAGTAGGCTACACTTAGAGGTGTGCAGATTATGAAACAGTGCACAGTGGATCAGGACTGGTCGCTGATTTGTATAATCTCAGAACTAAGGAGGCTGGACTCAGGAGTCTGATGCAGGAAGACATCCATGAGTTTGAGGCCAGCTCAGTCTTTGTGGGGGGATATAGGCTAGCCTGGATTATAGACTAAGATCATGTCTCAAAACCAAAACAAAGTAAACAAAGAATTAGAGTTTATGTAAGGAGAGAATGTGTATCTTTTAAAATACTTTTGTTACAAAGAGTCTAGCAAAATTCAGTTTTCAGAAGATTATACAGCATTCAAAGGAAAAAGAGCTATCAAAGAGTCTATCTAAAAATGTTACTTGTGGAAATAATGCAGACATCTTAATTTTTTCTGTTTTTATTTTTATTGTTTTCATTTCTTTTTTTTCAACATAATATTTTTACTGATTATTTGGGATTTTCACATAATATACCCTGATCACTTCCCAGTCCTCCCAAGTATTCCCCTTAATGTGTAAACTCCCGGCACTAAAAAAATAAACCGAAACCAAACCCTAAATCCAAACAATTACAAGTTCAATTGTATTGTCTATATACTCACTGGAGCATTGCCAAACTCCCAGCGGTTAGCCCCTTAAAGAAAACTGAGTCCTTCCCCACTCACACCCTTACCAGAAGGTATCAGTCATGGAGAGCTATATTTTAGCATCCTTATCACAATTTTTAAGAGTTTTTTTTCAGTGGCTTCCTACCTAGGCTGTTACTTTGGAGGAGAGGGAGGGGTTATCACAGAGGCCTTCCATGACTCTCTTTCTTAGTTGTGAGTCTTCGGTCCCTGATACCATGCAAAAGTAGCTTCCTTGTTTTTTTACAGACAGTGGAAATGTGGAAAATGGACTTCCACATGGTTTCTGGTGACAGCATGGACCATGGACACCCATATGGCCTCCAGCATCAGCAAGGGCCATGTACCTCAGCATGCATGGCCTCTGAGGACAATATAGACCACCAACATCTACACAGCTCTGTGCTGCAGCATAGGCCATGGACATCATCATGGTTGTCAGCTGTAGCACAGGCCATTGACATCAGCATGTTCTCTGGGGCATGGGCCACAGACACCAATATAGTCTCTGGTGGCAGTCTGGCCCATGGACATCAACATGGCTTCAGGTGACAGATAGACCACGAACATCTATAAAGTCTCCATCAGCAGTATGGCCTATGGACCTTAACATAGTATCTGACGGCAGCTCAGACTACGTACATCCATATGGCCCTTGGTCACAGCATAGATTAAAAATACTTTCATGGTTCTTGGCAAATGGTTCCATGTGCCATGAAGATCAGCATGGATTCAACATAAGCCATCCACATCAACATGCTCCTCACTGACAGCATAGCCCATGGATATCTACATGTCTTTAGGTGGCAGCACAAACTACAGATATCTGCATGGTCTTGCATGGTAACAATGGCCATAGACATTAAAATTCACTGCCTCCCTCCCCCACTGCTGCAGTAGAACCACTGATCCCAACATGGACTTCTACACCAGCGCAGACCATGAACATCCACATGGCCTACAGTAGCCACAACTCAGACCATGGATATTAAATTGATCTTCTGCAGTGGCACAGACTATGGACATTCACCTGGACACTGGTAGTCTGGGCCTTGGACCTGGAGGACATTGATATGGCTTCCAGTGGTAGTCCAGATCAGAGTCATCCGCATGAACCTTGGGCTTCAACATGTCATGGGCTAATAGCACTTACCATAGATACCAACATGGCCTCCTGGGGCAGCATGTCCATGGAGGTCTTTTGAGATTATCCAATCCAGAAAATGAACTGTTTTTCATCCCAGATAGCTTGTTGCTGCTCAGAGCCAAGGCAATTATTAGACTGGATAGTATTTTTAGGGGTTGAATCTGTATAAGCTCCATTCTGCTGAACACCACCCTCCCGACCCTATTCAGCAAGGACATACTCCCCTGTCCACTGCATCCTTCTCTCACATCTGTCACCACTGTCATGTCTCTATTTCTTCCTCTCTCCACTATGCAGGTACAACTTCACCTGTTCCTCCATTGTTCACACCTCTTCATCACGTATTTGTTCATCATAGTAGCACTACAAACTGAAACGTGTCATGTATTATATATACATACACACACACACACACACACACACACACACATATATATATCACAGTTAGTTTTACATGTAATTATTCATTGCAACTAGTCATTGGTCCGGTGATGGTGCTGCCCTCTAAATCTTTTTAAATGTAGCTAACAGTGATTTTCTTCACAACTGTCTCTAAATAGTTCATAATTTTTAAACTTTATGATTTAAAACATTTCCTTTGAAAGCTATATTTTCCCTAGTTTTGGTCACTACATCAATATTGAGAAGCATCTGAAACAGGATAATACTTTGAAAATTTGACGTGTTAAATACATTGAGAGATCCATCAGTATTTGCTACTGCTTCCAACTGATTACCTCTACAATATAATTTCTGCACCTCAGTCTTAGGGATCATCGCAGAACAGGGGACATAAATGTCATTAGAACTAGAGGAAAGGGGAATTTGCAGTGAGATTGTGTCTCCTAGAAATGTCAGAAGCTAAATACTTGCAGTCTCACCAATATGACCAGTACAAAGATGACACCAAGAGGCACGCTCGTGTCGAAGAGAAAAGGCTCAGGAGGCCTCAAGCCTAGACAAAAGGCTAGAGATGGCAAATAGATGTGAGTAGGAGAGACAGAATTGTCCAGAAAAGAGCATAGTTGGTTCTACAATGCCAAATGGTCAGTCTAAAGTATACATATGAGTAACAATATACAAACCGAGCAAGATGTATTTACATATTTAAGACTACAAAAATACACACATACAAAAGAAAACAGGTGAAGAGATGATACACAGAAGGGCTCAGAGAAGTAGAAGTGAGAAATTATATCATAATCTCAAAAATAAAGAACAAAAAATTCCAAAATATTTCTATACTATCTACCCAGGAAAGAAAGATGAAAGGGAGGGGTGTGACAAAACCAGAACAAGTAGGGGAAAAAATAACAGAAAAAAAAATTAGAGTGTGTGAATAGAGAGCCATGTGAAAAACTTTGTAAATCAAGAACTGGAAGTAGGAATTTAAGCTGAGTGGATAGTAGGGGTCTGACCAAGTTTGTGGGCTTTCTTGTTTTCCACAGTGTCTACACAGTGCTGAACCACAAATCTCTTTCTTGAGTTTTAAACTTTTTCCCTTTCTCAAGTGTTGCACCATGCTTTTGTATGCCACACAAAGGTTTGAGGGCCTTAGAGACAACAGGACTGTGGTTATGTTTATTTCTAGCTGTCATCTAAGTACCTGAAGCATAACAGGCTTAGAAGAGAGGCTCCACCCTGACCTAGAATAACATGTCACCTGGTGAACTGTGCCAACAGAAAGCCTTTTGCAATGTGAGCTTTGTTTCTTTATTGAGTTGTGCCCCAGGGTTTGACATCATCTGCTGCTACTGTGAAGTCCAGACTCCTGTGAACTTTAGCGAAAATTCACCAAAAGCATTCTCTAATAACACAGTCAGCCCCAGGAAAGACAGCTGAGCATTAATCAAAGCTGGTATGAAGGAAAAATTCTGGTAATTCTTTCAGTAGATGAGAGTAACATATCCCAGGTTCAAATATTTCCTAGGTGGCACTGAATATGTTTAGAGAGATTTATAACACAATGAGATGACTACAGTAGAGGTTTTTCTTTTATAGTGGAATTTCTTAACTCCCTTAAATCTCTCAGCATAGATCTTTGTGTAGTAAAATGTCCAATTATGAGCTCAGTTTAAGGGTTTTGGAAACATGATCATGTTACTTCAAAGGACATAGTCATTGAGGATAATGTCTTCATTATAATAATAATAATAATAATTATTATTATTATTATTTCTGATACCAATTTCACTTATATTGGTATTTATGGGTTGTTGAAAGGTAGTTGGTTACATTATCCTTTGGTTTTGCCTTGCAAAATTCCCAAAAGAAACCAGTCAACATACATTTCATTAACTTTCCCCATGTAGAGCAGAAAAAAGTCAAGTCCAAAGAACGAAGATTGTCCCATGAGTGTATGAGTGTACATTTGAACTGGTGTGTGCGGTGTGTGTGTGTGTGTGTGTTTGGTTTTTGTCTAGGAATTGCTTGTGAATGTTCATGAAGAGACCAGAGGTCAATACTCTGTGTCTTTTTCCATTGTTTTTCACCTTATTTTTTGAGACAGTGTTTCTCATTGAAAATTCAGCTCACCAAAAGTTAGACTGGTTGACCAGTGAGCCCTGGAATCCACATGTCTCCACCTCTAGGTTTGGGATTACAGCACTGGCTATCATACTCTAGCTTTCAAATGGATGCTACAATCTGAAATCATACTTACACAACAAGTTCTTTACCTGTTAAGCCTTAACTCCAGCCTTGGACCAAGTTTCTGATGAACGAATAGACATTGTGATGAAGGCAATATGCTGTCTTGGGATTGTTGGAGTACAGACTTGGGCTCTGTGTGGAACAAGATCTTGTTTATAATCTCAGAACTCAAGAGGCTAAGACAGTAGGACTATCATGAGGCCAGCTTGGAGATCTTGTCTGAAATATCTACAGGAGATAATAAGAAATAAGTAGTCATGGTAAACCTAAATCTACAGTTTTGGAATGTAATGAGCTCCCAAAGTTGTATCAGCCCCATTTTCTAGAACCTGTTACTATAAGTGGACAAAGTGACTTTGCATGTGTTAATAGGGATGCGAAGCCTAAGACGGGAACATAGGATTATACAAGTAAGCCTAGTTTAACTATATAAAAACTTTAGAGAAAGATACTTTTTCTTAGAAGTTAAAGAGAATCAGAGAGATAGTAAAAATGGAGAATGATCATCATGATCTGAGAAAGGTTTGTCTTTTAGAACAGAAAACCAGCATGTAGGCTGTGCAGAAGGCTCAAAGTTCCTTTGGCTAAATCATGCAGACTGGAGACCTGAGTTGAGAGTTGCATCTCCTAAGTTAAAAAAAAAAAAAAGAAGCTAGATATGACAACACACACCTGTACTCTCAGTGCTGAAAGGCAGAGACAGGAGGGTGGCCTGTCAGTCTTCCATGAAATCTGTGAGCACCAGGGTCAGAGTAAAACATCTGACTACACTCTCTGGGCTCCAGGGATGCACAACTGCACACACACACACACACACACACAGACTTAAAAAAAAATAGTATGCCCACTATCAATGCTCTTGATCACTGACATCCAAGTGCTTGTGACACTAACTGATAGAATTCCCTAAGGCTACATTTCCTGAAGTCAAAAAAGGTGAAAACTACTTTCCTCCACATCCTGTCCATACTCAAGATATTTGCTTAGTTGTGCTGAAATCTGTGCTCTTACTGATCTATCCTTCAAACTGACTCAATATCTTTCTGAGTGAGGGATGATTTGGAAAGTAAGAGAAAAACATAAGGCTCTTTGATCCAGGCCAGTCACAAAGTGAAATTAGACTCCATGAGAAAAAAATGTATCCTCTGTGCCTCAGATTCCATATTCAGCACTGTTTTTTTTTCCCCATCAATATGACAACTCATCTGAAACCTCCTGAAAAGCAGACAAACTAAATCTGTGAGACTTTGGGGTTGGCAGACCTCTCTGAGCATGGCTGTCTGTAATCAACTTCATAGGTTTGGGGTTTTTTTTCCTCATTGCTTTGATCCTTCCTGTTCAACATTGTGTCTAGTCTTTAGTGTGGAAAATTGCAAAGGACCTGCCTGGCCATTTAGACAAGACCACAGTGGTGGTAGTTGTAATGGCCACCAATTCAAAACAGCTGTGTCCAGTGAAGTTGTCTGATGGTTTTCGCATGGTTAGAATAGAGTCAAGGAATTAAGAGCAGAGACAAATGCCACTGCATATCCACAAGCATGCATACCATGAATATGTTATTACTGTGAGCATTACCCTTGGTCAACCAGCTGAGGCAATATTGTCTATTTTACTTCTTCTACAATCTTAGTGCATTATAATCTTGGGATGGCAATTCCTGTGCACAGCCTAGACTTAAGAAATGGGAAACCATACAGAACATACTTGGAATTCTTTCTGTTTGGGAAACTTGGTCCATTATTCACTTCCCCAATTATTTAGGGCAGAACAGGCTCACGGTGAGGTCACACTATTGACTGACACACAGTACTTCTTTACTTTTTACTTTGGTCATTGGGCATTCTTTCAGTTTCCTGTGTCCTTTTAACACATTGTCATTAAATGTGTTCATTTCCTTTTGTTTTTGTCTTGACTACTTTCTACCACCACATACTATCCCAGGATCATCTTGTATAGTGATGGTCCCAGTCTTAGTATCAGTCATAGCTTGTTTAAGAAGCTCTGGTTGCTTTTACTGGTATTAATTAGTATTGGTATTGGCAATGGTATTAGGAGCCAAGACCTGGATGTTGGACATACTCATCATTACAAGAGAATCTTTGTTCTAGAACCTTAGTAGCAGAGTAATACAATGTATGTATACTCAAACTTATGTATATATAATATCTAACAGAATTTTACATGCAGCTATAGATATATTAGGTAGGAAAATACTATACATGAATGCCTCTAGCTCTCTCTTAACAGGTGAATCATTTCTGACTCTTCCCTTACCTATCTGTAACTCCTACTACCAGCAGTGAGAAAGATTGTTTCCATTGTTTACCAACAGTTAATTATTCTGTTCAGGTCAAGGTGTAACATGCTTTCATTCATCCATAGGAAAAGCTTCATCAGCTAGCATACGCTGTCTATAGACAGTTCCTTATTAGTTTAACCTTAAATCATTTCCAGAGTTTAATTTGATCATTACTTTTGCCTTAATAGTCTTTGTTGAGATTGATTTGTACATTTCTTACAATTTGACACTTTTGTCACATTCTTCATATGATCCTAATGGTATTTTTTTACATTTTAAATTAGTTTTGGAGAGTTTTGAGTTTTGTACAACATGATTTGTTTACGTTGACCTCTTTCAACTCTTTCTAGAGCCACCTTAACTTTCTCTACCCATCGAACTTTGTGTCCTTTAAACAAAACCTCGAGATCAATTGGTATGTCCCCAAATATTTTTGGATGTGTAGTCTTCTGCTGGAGGGTAGTAGACTTACTAGGCACTATCTTCTTAGAGAAAATCAAAGCTAACATTTGCCATTGTTTTTTCTCAGCCTGTGCTCAACTCCCCTCTTCCATGCTGGGATTTGGTCTGGCTTTGGCTTGCACAGGCTTCGTGTGTGTTATCACAACACCACACATTCATATGTACAGCTGTCTTGCTGTGTCTAGAAGTTGTTTTCCTGTAGTCATCCAGTCTCTGGCTCTTGTTCTCTTTTCGCTCCCTCTTCCAAAATACTGGTTTCTGAGCCTTGGGAGGGGGCGGGTGGTATATATATTCTCTTTAGGGATGATTATTCTGTAGTCTCTTTTTCCCTGTATTTTGACCAGTTGTGGATCTCTGTGTTAATCACTATCTACAACAAATAGAAGTTTCTCAAATGAAGGTTTTGAGATATATTGATCTAGGAGTATAATGATAAATCATCAGGGGTCAGTTTAATGCTATGCCCATTTAGCAGAACAATATTAATACATTGGTTCTTGGCCTTATATTGATGCCAGATATTGATTTCATCTTGTGGAATGGGGCTTAATTCCAATCAGAAAGTGATTGTTTACTTTTGGAATGTTTATACCACTATTGCACCAGTGGAAATGTCTTGCCACAGTCGTGGTAACTCACAGTTATCAGCTAGCTATAATTGATGGTTACTTCTCCCCACCCCTGTGGCTTTCATAGCCTTCCAGCAATATGGAAGCTAACAGTAGGAATGAAGCTTCCAGGTCCACCCCACTTTTATTTCATCATGTTCTATATTCAAATACTTGGTTCCTTCAGCCACAGTAGATTACCCTTAAATACTGGAGGCTAACCAAGAGCAATGGCAATAGCCTGTCATGGTTAAGAGGGATCTATGGAACCTCATTGTCAGACAACTCCAAAAGAGGTAAACCATAAATAGTCAAGTGCTGGGAATGAATTAAAATGCTTTTAAATGCATGCATAATAAAAAGTACAGTGTTTTTTTTTTATTTTATTTTTTGAATTGTTACATTTTTGGTGAATGTGAGATTCATTTAACTACTCTTATGTTTTTATGTATACTAATTTGATCTACAATTCAAATATTAAATTGCACTCATTTCACCACTCACAAACTTCTAGCAATAATCATGGTTCTTCTTATTCATTTTTTTTCATTTCCTAAATGCCATATAAAAAAGTACATAGAATATAAACATCCAGACTGGCTTCCCCTGCTTCTGAAAATGTATTTATTATCATCAGATTTTTCTGTGGTTCAATAACTAGTTGCTCTTTATTATTGAGAAGTAGTCTATGTATATAATTGATCATATTTTGTTGTTTGAGTATTGTCCTGTTGAGAATGTCTTTTCCAGGCTGGCCTAAAACTTGATATTACTTTACTTGGGGAATACAGGCATATGCAACCATGTGTACCAGTCTAAATGGCATTGAATTCAGAAGGAGAAACAGATAATATAGATGGATTGGGCCTGCCATCCTACCTACAAATCCTGATGTTCGTGTGTGTATGTGTGTGTGTGTATGTGTCTGTGTGATCTGTCTGTGTGTTTGTGTGTCTGTTTGTGTCTGTGTACGTGTCTGTTTTTGTTAGTATCTGTGTGTATGTGTCTAGGCTAGATAAGAGGTCACTATTGGGTTTCTTCCTCATTCACACCACCTTATTTTTTGAGTCAGGCTTCTCAAAGAATCTGGAGCTTGCTGACTCAGCAAAATTAGTCGACCAATAAGCCCAGGGATCTTTTGATCTCCAGGCCCCATGCCTGGGACTATAGACATATGCTGCAGCACCTGGCCTTTAACGTGGGTTCTGGATGTTGAACTTTGTTCTCATGCTTGTACAACCAACATTTTACCCCCTGAGTCATATACTCAGCCCCTGAACCTGAGTCCTTACACATGGCTTTCAGTGATTAGGCTTAACTCATGCTTTAAAGTCTTCCAAAGCCTCTAAGCTCATTCTCAGAATTGCTTTGTAAGGCAATGTGTAACTGAGTGATGCCCTAACATTCGTGGTTGACAGAATTGCTTTATAGGTGACATGTAACTGAGGGTTGCCTTAATATACATGGTTGACTGTGACTTTAGGGCAACATTGATTTCTGTGACTGTGTTCTCATACCTACCAGTCAAAGTTTAGCAAAGGATGATGTGAAGTTCTTAAAAGAGAAACACAAGGAAAATGTTGGTATAGCAGGACAAACTTTACCTGGATTAAGATATCTATCTAGTCATGAACAGATCCTGCATGGATCCTTAGGAGTACTTCTCCACTTAATGGGAAATGTGTCTTAAATCCTCACATGAATCTGGATGCACAGTGTGCTAAGCTCTAGAAAACAACCGTTTGGAGACTATTTACCAGTACATGGCTATTTTCAAGTGATAATTGACCCAGTTCATTTTTACAGTAATGAAAATGTTTAGCTTAATAGATAGCAACAGTGTTTCAAAATTCAGATGGAAATCTAGCAGATGTTCACTTATTACTTATCAAGTAATTGACCTTTTAGGTTATCAATTATCAGGTATCAGGTTATGAACACTATTCTTCTCCAGCTGTTTGGGGTAGATGTTGACTGTCTGATTTTACTTGAATTATAAAAATTTCAACTGCAGAAAAGAATTGCTTCCTCTAACAGAATAAATGACTACAATGGCACACATTTCATCACACACTGGAAACTGCTATAAAAACAAGGTAGCTACTATTTGTAGGGCTCTGAGTCATCCTCATGTCACAGCAAACACATATATGAATTTTAAGCACAGCCACCTGGAATTTATAAACTTTGTATCTAACCCCGACATGATACATAGAAATATATAATTGATGACCAGAAACAAAACCTAAAATGATTGTTATTTTCAGCTTCCTGAAATAAATAAGAAGTTACCCACTATAGAAATTTTAGCTTATAATAATCATTACTTATAAAATAACAAAATAGCACTAAGTTTTTGAGAGAAAACTTAATTTCTAGCATTTCAGAACACAGTCCTGTGATGGAATTTTATGAATCTACATTGATTCATAAAATTTTTGTCAGCTTGGCACACAGTAGAATCACCTGGACTAGAGAACCTCAGGTGAAGAATTGTCCTCCTCAGATTGGCCTGTGGACACACATGTGGGACATTTTCTTGATTAATGAATGATGTGTGAGTTACCAGCTTACTGTGGACAGTGTCACCCCTGAGCAGATATTTTAGAATCTTTGTAAGAAATCAATCTGAGCAACTCATAAAGAGCAAGCCAGTCAGCAACTTTCTTCCATTGACTCTGATTCAATTTCTGCCTCCAGGTTCCTGCTTAGCTCCCTCAATGATGAACTTTAACCTACAATCCAAATATGTGTTTCCTTCTCAAAGTAAGTCCTAGACATGGCATCTATTACAGTGACAGAAAGCAGACTAGACAGAAACTGGTACCAGAGAGTAGGATGGCTATGGTGGTTTTTTTCTGGGGAAAGAGGTCAAGGAATGACTCATGGAACCTTGGGCTGGAAATATTATTAATTGTTCAGAACTTAGATGTCACAGGAGTGTGTAAGATAAGAATGTTGGGAGAAATGCAGACGATGGAGGCTTGACTTGTGAAGTTTCAAGGGGAAGCACTCTATGCGGACAGCTCATGTGATGTTTTGGATTAAAGTCTGTGGAAGTGAAACCTGGGCTTTGGTGGGATAATTGATGCTGACTATCTGGGGCTAAAGAAGCAGCTGTGCTTAATGAGAAACCAGTATCATTGAGGAGTACATTCTGTGAAGTATTTCCTCAGGATCAGTGTGCAGAAGCTATGGTCCAGAGGGGTCTAAGGCAATATCACAAGTGGGCAGTAGAACTTGGTGATGTGTGAGAGTCACTCATATACTACTGGTTTGGGTGGCATTGAAAACTACAGGGTTAATGAAGTCATGGAGGATATGTGAGGTTTGGAACTAGGAGAGGCCACTGATGAAGGTGCAGTCTTAGTTGCCATGAAGAACTCAAAATTAAAGGGGTCATGAAGAGAAGCTGAGGTTTGGCATTATGAGATAGTGTTTCAGTCTCTTTGAACATTTATGGGGCCAAGTTAGTTGACTCTGTAAGTCTTCCTGTAGTATCCTTGGATAGTCGGACTCACTCAATTCTCTCCCCAACCCTTCCACAAGACTCCCCAAGTCAACAGTTAATAAATGGAACCTCATGAAACTGAAAAGCTTTTGTAAGGTTAAGAATACCATCAGTAGGACAAAATGGCAGCCTATAGACTGGGAAAAGGTCTTCACTAGCCCACAACTGACAGGACTAATATCCAAAATATATAAAGAAATTAGACACCAACAAACCAAATAACCCAATTGAAAAATGGGATACAGAACTAAAGAGAATTCTCAACAGAGGATTAAATAAATATTCAACATTCTTAGTCACAGGGAAATGCAAATCAAAACAACTCTGGGATTCCATCTCACACCTGTCAGAATGGCTAAGATCAAACACTCAGGTGATAGCAGATGCTGACAAGGATGTGGAGCAAGGGGAGCACTCCTCCATTGTTGGTGGGAGTGCAAACTTGGACAACCACTTTGGAAATCAATTTGCCAATTTCTCTGAAAATTGGATTTAGTTCTACCCCAAGACCCAGCTATACTGTTTCTGGGCATATACCAAAATTTGTCCTACTATACCACAGGGATACTTCTCAACTATGTTCATACTGGCTTTATTTGTAACTGCCAGAAACTGGAAACAACCTGTATGTCATCAACTGAAGAACTGATAAAGAAAATGTGTTATCTCTATACAAAGTAATACTATTCAGCTATTAAAACAGAGACATCATGAAATTTGCAGGCAAACAGATGGGACTAGAAAATATCATTCTAAGTGTCGTAACTCAGACCCAGAAAGACACACATGGTATGCACTCAGTAAAAAGTGGACATTAGCCATAGAATACAGGATAACCATGCTACGATCCACAGACCCAAAGACACTAAATAATAAAGAGGGCTCAAGGGAGGATGTGTGAATCTCACCCAGAAGGGGAAACAAAATAGTCATTGGAGGTGGATGGAGGGAGGGAACTGGATGGAAGAGGGGCTCAGGAGGGGAATTCGGATGGGGATAAAGTGTGGGGAGAGAGCGAGAGCAGGTGAGGGCTGGGAGTGAGAATGAAAATCGGGGGGCCACCTCTGGGACTTGTGTAATCAGGTAAGACTGAATAACAAAGAGAAAGCACATTCACCACTTTTACTTGGCCACTGTTTAAAATAGAGTTAAACATGTTGATAGTCATTTTTCTTTTCTTTTTGTAGCCTTGACTAACAGGGTTTCTTTCTGTAGCCTTCACTCACTTGGTCCTGACTATGTGAACAAAATTGGCTTTAAACTCATAGGATCTGCCTGCCTCTTCCTCCTGAGTTATGGGAATAGACCTGCACCACCACCACAACCAGGAACTTATTTTTTTTATAGAACACAATCAGGATGTTACTCATCTCTCTTTGTCAGAATTCACTACAGGGTTTGTTCAGGTCTGATGAGTCATACCAGCATCTTCTGTCCTGGGAAGTGGCCCTCCCTGTTTCATCTGCATCTCCCAAGCTTCATCCAAAACATCATAAGGAGGGTAGAGAAGGGCATTAGTTAATCTATGAAGTCACCTCAAAGTTATTACTTTCAAGACAAAATGGCTTATGAATTCGAGATAATTAGAGAGTACAGTCTGTTATTTTGCAGTTCTATGGCACCCTTCTTATGTTTTGAAGTCTCAACTCAGGACTGGCTTTAGATGTAGAAACTCAGATGCTGAGGCAGACTAATGACCTCATCAAAACAGCCTGAGGATGCAGTAATGAATTTGTAATGCAGACTGACCTTCAATACCAAAAGATTGTAATAGATAATTCATCTTTGCCAAGTAGAAGGAACATTTACCCTGCCATGTAGAGGAAGCATTAATTCTATCAGTTATATTATGAGAGTAATCCTGAGTATTTTAATTTTTGTTTGCTAAATCTTTTTCTAATACTTTGGCCATATTTCCCAACATTGAACTACTGAGGCTGAAGGTGTTTTAAATTTGTCTTTTTCTTGTTTTCATGTTTCTATGCCTCCACAGTAAAAGTGAGTTTGACTGAAGAGGGGAAAAAGCATGGCAAAAGCAAGAGGAATTACTCTTGTCTCCTTAGTGGTATTCCTTAACTGGCCTTTGTTGCCTCCACCCCACCCTCACTAACTGAAGCATTACTCAATGCAAGTCTTACATAAGGTAGTCCTTCCTGAAAACCTTCTCAAGGGGATGGAAAGAATTGGAAGTGCTGGCTCCCAGGGGACAACATCTTAGATATGAAAATGACTTGTGGTTCTCAAGAAATATATATGCAACTGAACTGTATATAAGTACATAGCAAGCTGTACAGCATGTTTTGGTACTTAATGTCACAGTGGCTGAAGACTAGACAGGAAAGGTCAAAAAGACTCCTTTTCAGGAAATGGTAAAAAGGTTGAGGAAGGCTACTTTTAAATCATGAGCATTCCATTACCTTCTCAAATGGCCTACTTGCACAGGAATGGTCTCTTTTTAGTTTATGCTGACTCATACCATCTCTTAGGGGAAGGAAGATGAGTTGCTATGGCTCCAAGTATAAACCCAGAACAAACCTTTAACCATGCCAGTCTTCCTCATACTGTCTTTCTATACTGCTTTAATACCAGCAGTCAAATGGTGACTATTTTCCTCTGCCTACAAGCATTTTTAGTCATGATTTTCTTTACTGAATTACAGTATAATTGGAAACTAATTCCATTATTGATCATTAAGCATCCCTTTGAATTATTTCTTTGATATCTGAATCTTTCTCACCATTAGTAGTATGCCATTCATTAATCTAAGCTTTTTGTGTATTAGTTATGAAATCAAGATTGTCTTGAATAGCTCTCTTGTGGGTTTGTGTAGATCTCATTTCACTTTTAAAGTGTTTATGACATTTACCCTTGATCTTCTTTTAAAGATTGATTTTAATTTTAGTCATGTGAATGTGTGTGGATCTGTGTGTACCTAAGTACAAAGGAGTCCAGGTGCTTTCGGAGCCCTCAAGAGGACATCAGATCCCCTTGAGCTGGACTTATAGACAGTTATGAGTTTCCAACAAAACTGCTAGGCCCTGAACTCAATGCTAAACTTTGCAAGAACAGCAAGTGCTCTTAACCACTGAGCCTTCTATCTACCTCCAGTTTTCCCTTCATCTTGAAAATGACTTCAAAAATGTATTTTCTTATCTATCTTGTATTTACTTATATATGTACATATTTGTGCTAAATTAATGTGTATAAATTTAGCCAAGTAGCACTGTCTGTCCTTAGATGCATCAATTACATGCATACATTGCAAGCAGAATAAGTATTAATATTTCATACATATATTTATTTTATTTATTGGTGTATTGCACACATATGTATGTGTGGTATGTGCAAGCACACAAATGCCAGAGAGCACATGTATATGGCAAAGAACATTTGAGTGTTAATAAACCCCTTTTTCCTAAGTTGATTTTTGTCAGAGTATTTTATCACAGCAATTGGAAAGGAAGTGAGAACAGAGACCTTGAACATCTTAAGCATAATTGCAACCATCTGGTACTCCAAAATCTCTTCCAAAGTCTCAGCATCTGTGTCTTGCTCTATTTTCTCCACATTACTTAGATATGATCTTTTGTTTTACATAAAAATCATTGCTTACTTTCTGCTTCTATTTGTTGGAATGCAAACTTATAAAATAGTACTTGGGAAGTTTTAAAATCCTTTATTTTTGAGTATCTAGTCCTAAATAGCTCTTATACATATCTTGTGACTAGAAAAAAAAGATGACCTTTAGTTTCAAATAATACAAAGTAAAACCTTATGACAAATCTGTTCAGCTGATGCACCTCCTTTAAGACATTTGTATGTGTAAGTATCTACATGTCTATGTAATTTCTTTTAGATATTTTTTGTCTCAATATTGTAAATTATATATGAAGGAAAAATGTCTCCAAATTTTCATCGAATTTCTTATATGTACACAAGGTATGTTGATCATATTCACCACCTAAATTCTCCCAGAGTCTCCTTACACACCCCACTTTCATGTACTCTTTTTTTAATGACACAATTTGTACTGCCCATAAATTCATGGGTAAGAGACCATCCATTAGTGATGATCAACTTACCAAGAGCCACATCATTAGAAAAAAAACCTGGCTCTTTCCCAGAAGCTATTAAATATCAATATATCCTTTAGTTAGTGGTGAAGATTCCTGAGACCCCCCCCTCCATGTTGGACTATTGACTGGATGGATTTTTGTGTGGGTCTTTTGAAAGACATCACAATGTCTGTCAATTCTTGACTACAAGTCTCCTGTCATATCCAGAAGACACTGTTTCACACAGGTGCTTTCTTCTGCCCCTGCATTCTTCCTTTACTCATTTGTGAAGGATATAATTGTCATATTGATACTTCATTTGTGGCAAAATATGCCACAAAAACTTATTCCCTGCATATTCACCAGTTGTGAATTTCTGTACTAACTAGTAGCCACTGCACAGATAAACTTCTTTGATGATTTCTGAGAGACGTATTAAACTGTGGATTTAGAGATATTAATTTAGAATGTAGTTTCATATAATAAATAATAGCAATATATTTAATGCTGTGACCTATGAGCTATCCAGGCATGGATTCTTGGTCAAATTTACAGTGCCAAGCATGTATTTTCTCTTGTGGTGTCTTAAATCCAATCAGAAAGCAATTAGTTACCCCCATAAAAATAATGCCACTACAGCACACCTGGTCACGTTTGGCTGTTGTGATTATTACTGTAGTTCATAGGGTTCACAGCTGTGTAAGGCTATATTTTTCTCTGCAAGCAACATAAATAAAGTCTTCTGGAAAAGTGAAAGCTATACAGTATAGAAGAAGTTTTGTGGTACCAAGTAGATTTCTCCATGTCATTTGACCAAAGTGTGTGAAAATCTAAGTGATAAGGCTTTGCCATAATACTCTATCTGGTTGGCAACCAAGGACAACAGCAATAGGTATACAATAGCATGTTTCTTTGTAAGAACACTTCAGTGCCACTAATGCTAGATCATATATATATACACATACAAGGGATCTTAAGATCTACTAATATATTTTCTCCTTTATTTGATATTGCACTATTGTATTCCAAAGTTGTTTTAAAAATATTTCTAATTTACCAATATTATATCAATTTTTTACTATATATTTTGTTCTTTCATAATTTCAAACACATATACTACGTATTTTGGTGTACTCCCCCTTCCTTGTGATCTATCAACAACCAACAGACTCACTGAGACAAGAGAAGAAAAGTTTCCACTTGTATACCCACTGATGTGTGTGTGTGTGTATGTGTCTGTGTGTCTGTGTGTCTGTGTGTATTCCATTTGTGTGTATTGCTGTATACCTGCTGGGGCAGGGTCTAATGATTAGTTTCAAATTCAGAATAATACAGATGGTAAAAACTTAACTTTATGGGAAATGAAACAAACCCCAAATCATTCACATTGTTTAGAAAGTCCTGTATGAACTGTTGTCATTTGCAAGCTATTTTATCTAAGTTCACAGAGTGATTCTCATCAAATTTATTATTTTTTGAATAGCCTTGCCCTAAATTTGACCCCACCTATACTTGTAATAACTTCAAGCCTTATCCTAGGTTCTTTAAAAAGTAGAGTCTGAGACAAGGGTATAGTGCTAAACCTTCATGGAAACTGTACACACTTGAGCTAGTGACAAGGTAGAGAATCAATAGTAAGACTAGGACAGGGCACTGTAATAATCAGCTGCCTGGCCATGTCTGTATTGAATTGTGATTTATTCATTACATCTTACTTAAAATATTATAAAAAGTAGTAGCAAACATAAGGAAGTGGCTCATTGGATAAAATCCTTGCTGTACAAGCCTAAAGACTTTAGTTCAGATCCCTAGGATGGACATACAAGTTATGCATGGCAGCATGTATTCAAGATCCTTGCATCCCTCCAGTAAAGTAGGAGTTGGAAATGAGAATCTCCAGAAGCCCATGGACTAGAGAGCCTCATGTACATAGCAGTGAGCAGAAGAGATAGTCTTAACCAACATAAAAGAACTAACGCCCAGGTTGTTCACTGACTTCTGCACATACAGGGAAGCTGGAGACACCCACACTTACACATACAAAGGTACACACATGCATACACACACACACACACACACACAGGGAGAGAGAGAGAGAGAGAGAGAGAGAGAGAGAGAGAAGCTCACAACTGCTTGTACCTACATTTCCAGGAGCTCTAATGTTCTCAATTGTCCTCTAAGTGCTCATGCATAAATATGGTGCATATAAACGTATGCAGGCAGACACACATACACATAAAAATAGTAAATAGATAAGAAAGCTTGATAGCAAGTAAAGGACAGCAAGTTGTATGGCAAACACTTGTTAAGCAGAGAAAAGAGTATGCCACTACAAAAACCAAAGAAAACAAGTAGATTACCAATAAGATAGATCGACACATCACAGTCTTAATTTTAATGGATTTTACTAGAAAGATGTAATAATTTTAAATAACCATACTATATAAAGGATATAAAATTTGTCACAATTAGAAGATGTTGACAACGCACCATTACTATGATGATGCTAACAAACATCTCCCAGTAGTAGATAGATTAAGCACTATTTATATTAGGACATCAGACAAACCCTAACAGTTCAAAGAAACCAACCCTAATATCAAATCCCATATTATTTGTATAGAGGAGACAATTATCAGTCTAGACAGAAATTATGTATAGTGTACATTTTTTATCTGATGGAGAATATTTAATTGCTAATTTAACTTTCATGGCTAATTTCATAAATTGTCTATTATGGAAAGGAGAGGCATGTATCAAACACTTGGTGTGTGCTAGGTAGCTTCATCTCAGACACCCTTGTGATTTTCCTGAATCCTCATAAGTGGCAAAGTTCAGGGTGAGATCGGTTTGTCAGCAGGAGACTTCCATAAAAATGATTGACTTCCGCCATATGCTAGGTGAAGAATTGTGAGTAGATTTATGTGACTGTCTGAATGGTAAATTTATGGGAGTTCCTTCCTTCTCTTTCTTTCTTTTAAGCTATTGTTCTTTTTTCTCCATGTAAACCTTGGATCACTGTCAAAATGAGGAGTTAGTAAAAGTACTTAGTATTATGAATCTTTAATAGTGTTAATCTAGAAGAAAGTAAAAGCCCATCTTGTCAATAGCGACTAAATCATAACACACTGGTGCTCATCAGGTGGGGCTGATCTTGCTGCATTAAGAAATATTACATCAGGGAAATGCAAATCAAAACAACCCTGAGATTCCACCTCACACCAGTCAGAAAGGCCAAGATCAAAACTCAGGTAATAGCAGATGCTGGCAAGGATGTGGAGAAAGAGGAACATTCCTCCATTGTTGGTGGAATTGCAAGATGGTGTAACCACTCTGGAAATCAGTCTGGCAGTTCCTCAGAAAATTGGACATAGTATTACCTGAGGACCCAACTATATCACTCCTGGGCATATACCCAGAAGATGCTCCAACATATAACAAGGACACATGTTCCACCATGTTCATAGCAGCCCTATTTATAATAGCCAGAAGCTGGAAAGAACCCAGATGTTCTGCAACAGAGAAATGGATACAGAAAATGTGATATATTTACACAATGGAATATTACTCAGCTATTAAAAACAATGAATTCATGAAATTCTTAGGCATATGGATGGAACTGGGAAAAAAAAGAACACACATGGTATGCACTCACTGATAAGTGGATATTAGCCCAAAAGCTTGCAAAATCCAAGATACAACTCACAGACCACATGGAGCTCATGAAGAAGACCAAAGTGTGGGTGCTTTGGCCCTTCTTAGAAGAAGTAACAAAATACTCATGGGAGCAAATAATGGGGACAAATTGTGGGACAGAAACTGAAGGAGAGGCCATCAGGAGACTGCTCCACCTGGGTATCCACCCCTTGTGCAGTCACCAAAGGTAGATGCTGATGTGGATGCCAGGAAGTGCGTGCTGACAGGAGTCTGATATAGCTGTCTCCTTAGAGGTCTGCTAGAGCCTGAAATATACAGAGGTGGATGCTCACAGCTAACTATTGAACTGATCACGGGGTCCACAATGGAGGAGTGAGAGAGAAGACTGAAGGAACTGAAAGGGTTTTCGGCCACATGGGGAGAGTAACAATCCCAACCAACCAGAGCTCCCAGGGTCTAAACCACCAGCCTGGGAGCACATAGGGAGGGGCCCATGGCTCCAGCTGTATATGCAGGGGAGGATGACAGTGTCAGGCATAGGTGGGTGAGGAAGTGCTTGGTCCACTGAAGGCTGGGCGCCCCAGTGTGGGGGAAATCGTGGGTGCGGAGGTGGGAGTAGGAGGGTGAGTGGGGGCATATCTTCATTGAAACAGGAAAAGGGTGATGGGATAATGGGTTCCTGGGCAGGGGTGAAATGGGGAAAGGGGATTACATCTGAAATGTAAATAAAATATCCAATAAAAAAGAAACATTACATCAAAGAAGCATGAAGAATAAAGATAAAAGCATAGAACTCTTAGAAATGTGAGTATCTCCTGTGCACAGTGTCTTAAGTCAACTAAGCTTTGACAACTGTGGAGTTTAGAAGTATGATTTTTTTTGTACATACCCCATAAATCATATGAAGGAGAACTATCGTATTTAATATTTTATGATTGAAAAATTCACAGAGCAATTAACACACTGCAACTAATGCCTCACTGATATCATAGAAAAGTTAAGGGTAGACACCGTGAGTCCATGTTCACAGTGGCACACACCACCTTCCTCAGAGGTAAAGGAATGTATTATAGGAGGAAAATATTTACTTCTGTCAAAGTGGATCTTTTAGTTTGTCCTCCTCCTCCTCCTCTTCCTCCTCCTCCTCCTCTTCCTCCTCTTCCTCCTCCTTCTTTTCTTCATTTTCTCCTCTTCCTTCTCCCTCTCCTTCTTCTTCTCTCCCTTCTTCTTTTCTCCTTCCTTGCATTTTAAATCAATATCCTTAACTTCACTTCAGTCAATCAACCTATTAGGCGACTTGAAGTTTTTTTTAAGATTTGTATGTGTGCAAGGCTGAGTGATTAATGCATGTTTTCTTGAAAAAGCCCAGTTTATTACGCATATAATAAGCAGTGCTCAAATACATTAGGAAGAACATGGACCAAATGACAAAAATTTGAAGAGCCACACAAATGACAAAAATTTGAAGAGCCACAAAAGGCCCAATACAGAAGGTTGGTATGTAATTTGAGGGTGTATATCAACATAAGTAAAGGAAGGCTAGGATACAGACCAAAAGGGCATTTAAATCAGGGCCAGGATGAATATTGAAAAAGCATTCAACTAGAATGCAAATACCATGTAGGACAAATGAACAGGTTTTCCTCTCTCTGCCATCTCCTTTTTCTAGTTCTGTGGAAAAAGCAAGTTCTATAGGGTCTAGGTGAAGTGTATGTGGGACAGAGTAATAGAGTCTGATGTGTGTTTGGAATATGTGTTTCTTGGCTAAATCTATAGGTCATAGGTCTACTACAGACCAAAGAGTTCCTTCTGGAAGCTTTGACACTAGATTACATCAATTATAGGAATACTAGGTATGAGAGACTCCACGTTTCCCTTGTTTCCTAGCTTTGGGTAAATAATGATATTTTCACATGCAAGGAAAAATGCTGTTCCCACTTCAAATACTTAGTCTGAAAAGTCTACATTTCTCAAGCATTTACTATATAATTGCAATGTGGTTGCAGGATTAAAATCCTTAAGAACTCAGAATAATCCTATTTTAGAATAGGCTCTCTTGACTAGCTTCTTCTATGTCAATAAAAACCACAAATGAAATCATTGGGATTTTTATTTTAAGTTTTTAAAATTTTATTTATTTTTTTTACTTACTCACTGCTTACTTACCTTGCTCACTGCCCCCCTCCCAGTCACTCCCACCCACAATCCTTCCGAATCCTTCCTCCCCTTCTCTGAGTGGGTGGGGTCCTCCCTGGCTATCTCTTCCAGCTCAACCTGCTGGCATTTAAAGACTCTGAGAAGCTAGGCCCTTCTCCCATTGAGGCCACACAAGGCATCCCAGCTAGTGGAACAAATTCCACATACAGGCAACAGACTTTGGGATAGCCCCTATTCCAGTTATTTGGGACCCACATGAAGGTTAACCTTAATTTTAAGTTATGAGATGAAGTCAGTATTTGCTGGAGATTGATAAGCATAGCACTCTATTAAATAAAGCATGCAACGAATATTTAAAACATATTCTACCTACAGATAAACGAAAATGAAGTTGTCAATGTGTCCTTCTGGCTTCACACGTGTTGCTTGGCATTTTCCATGATTCTCCAAATTTGTTTTTACAAGGTTTGTAATAGAAAACTACCTGTTTCAAGTTCTCTTGCAGTATCTTTGGTGAGACAAATACGATGAGTCTTTGATGGAGGAGATCCCCACTGCAGTCATGGAAAGTTACTAGGTACTTGTGTACAGGTGCTAGTAAGCGCCATTCATCATTACTTATGATGTGGGTCCAACTTTTTAAAAATTACATGTGCCAAAGAGTCTGAATACATTCGCGATTCGCACTTCCCCCAGAGGCATACGAGGGCAACTTCTACTTTATTCTTGAAGGAACACTTTTACTCATTTTGTTTCCATATGACTTTGCAGACAGTGAGAGTGAAAGGTGTCCTGCCCTTGTGACTGACTCTCAAGTTTGCAGTAAAGCACGTGGTTCTTTGCTTAGAGACATAGAGATCCTGAGCTGGAAAGAACCTTTGAGATCAGCCCCACGACTTTACAGAAGAGAAAAGCAGAACCTAGAAAACGAAAGCAAGCTTTTTCAAGACAGCAGGTCCAGCCTGTGGCTGAGGCAGTGCTGGAATGTGCATTTGCTTCGTTCTGCTGTTCCTTATGCTCCACCACACAGTCCCAGTTTACGCACTCACCCTCCAGCAATGGGTCAATTCACTTGTTTGGCCTGTTACCTTATAGTGAGCTCTATACAATCCCTCATTGTGTGTACTCATGGGAGACACGCTTCTTCCTTTGATGCTTGGTGCCCACTCCACGAAGATAGTGGGGGAGCCACAGTGTTCTGACCTTGGAATCAACACGGGTTGTGTTTTCTTCTACTCAACTAGATTCTAGTTCTGCAACACTATTGTGAGATCTGTAACTGGATTGACTTCTTCTTCAGAACTGGTTGCTGTAAACTAAGGGCACACATGTGTCTTTTATTTTATAGGGATACTTCGATGAGTTAGTCTATTATCCTTAATTCTGGTTCTATTTGACACTCCTGGTTTGACTTTTTTAACCTCTCATTTTTATGTTATATTGTATTATGTAATCTTAAAATATAAATCCTTCTTATCAGGAAAGAAATAAATACATGCATGTGGAATTGATTTTTGTAGGAAACTTCATCTTCACAGGATATGTGTGTGTGTGTGTGTATGTATGTGTATATATATACATATATATGTATATATATGCTTATTTGGATTGTATCTCAAAGTCTTGTGCAACTCAGTTAGTTTACCATCTTCAGGCTTGGGCTACTGTCTTTTGATGGATTTATAGCATGGACATGACATGAGGAAATTAAGTTATTTGTAACTTGTTTATATAATTTGATTTGCCTGAACTAAGTCTGAACCTGAATTTAAACCCACAAAAGATAAATAGTGGAATTTGTATAGGAAGTATCCCATACAAATATGAACAGATATTAATCTTCATTCTTCTATCCAGATAAAATGTTTACTTTATTGTGTATTTCCTAGATACCGAGGCATTATTCATGTTGTAGACAAATTCCTTAGAATGTAGACTTTAACTCTGAAGGATGCTTTTACTCTGGTATTTCATATTTATTACATTGAGAAATCATTACCAATATTTAATCTTTTGTAGATTAGCTAAAACTTTATTGATAATGCTAGTTCGTGTTTGCAATATGGTCAGGGTCTGCAATGGTCCACCTTGGTTTGAAAGTTAATTTACTTTATAAACCAAGGTCAACGATTGCTGAATTGAAAAACAGGATGTCTCATTAATCCTTCTGTCAGCTTTTCTAGATAGTCAGGCATGTGAACCCTTTCCTGACTGTTATGCCTGCAGAGCCTACTAGTGTATATTACAAAGACTAGAAAACAATGGACATATTGTAAAGACTCTGTGATTAAATAACAAAGAAAAAAACAACTCCCTACAACCTCAAGAAAATATCTTCCTGGGTAGTAAACCTTATTTTAAAAAATTATCAAGTATAAGAACATTGACTGCATATCTGTAGTTCTCATTAGGTATACAAGACAAACATCATGGCATAGCAAATTGCTTTGCTTATTTCTGCAGGGAACATACTCAGTATATTATTTTTGTTATTTCAAAAAGTAGATAAACTAGATAGAAAGTTATATTATCCAATGATATAGCAACATCTGGTCCCATGATTACTTGGAGTTGATTAGCAAAACCTGAGGTATATTTTAAATATGACTTAAGGGCTGACTCTGCCTGTATAAAAACACAATTCCGGGTACACTTTGACATAGCATGATTTAGTATATTTAAGTTAGAGTTTGTTGTACAGGACTATCATCCTCCAAGCCAAACTATTGCTTTCTTCAGGTTCAGCTGGGTATGCTTGCAAAAGATTTTCATAGTGGGGTTTGTTTGCTACTGATGTTCCCTCACAGAGTAGGTGCTGAGAGAACATGGACTCTCATGTGAGTAGCCAGTCATCCCTCTCAGTCAGTTGTATGGAGTTCTGTCTAGTTGCATATGGCATCCCGAGAAACTGGAATCTATAGGCTGGAAAGAACTAGGGAGGGAGTACCACCCATGTAACCATGGGGAGTTATCATCCTTGCTGGGTGAAGACATTCTAGTGTGACTGCTTTAAGGCCACTCCTACCTTCCAGTGTGACTGCTTTAAAGCCACCTATACTGCAGGTTGTAAATTCTTATCCATTACCCTAGAAGGAAGATTAACCAATCCGTTGGTTCCCCAGAGTGAACTTCAGTGGAGTCATTGGGACCTTAGAAGGAATGGTGGTCATTATTTCCATCTCTAGAAAAGAAATGTTAGAAACACATTGCAATAAAGTGGTGCTAATAAAAGATGGTAATTAAAAATTAGACACCAATAGATGCTTTGTGACCATTATCAGTCCTTTCATTGTCTTGAATTTTCATTTCTCTTTCTGGCTGCTTTCAATGGAAGTTTCTTCAGTGATAAAATAACATCATCACCATCAACAACAGCACACCAAACTTGCTCCATGCTATCTACTTTTCCAGTGGCTTTCCCCTTATGGGTAAGGAGTGCTAGAAATGAGATGCTTTAATGGAGAAACTGAACTGTGAGTTGAAATCTATTTTCAGTGACTTTAGTGCAGATTGCAGTCATCATGGCTGACACACCAGGCTGCGAACCACAGAGGCTGATGTTGACACACTCTTCCTGACCAGATGTTTCTCTCTTCTTGTAGACAGAGAGTAGAGGGAGCCCAGAGTGAGGAATCTCTTGAGTGAATGAGTCCTGTTGACATAGGTACTGCCATGTCAAGGACCTCAGAGCCACAGGTATGAAGGAACCACAAACCGTCCTCTACCCCGTGAGGCTCAGAGGGAACTAGCAAAGCTGTCTTCAAGGTACTGACTGCAAGTGTGAACAGTGAGCACGTCAGTGTCTACTGTAGCTTCTCCAAGTCATACTGCCTGTAGAGGCTGCACCTACTGAGATGAGTTAAAGCTGTCTCCTGATCTAGCTGTGTCCTATAGATGCTGCCTCGTTGTCCATCTGCATGTAATAACTGTGCTTCTCTGTTTAGCTTTATATAGTAAACACACTGTGCTTCTGGGTACCGTGGTTTCTCCATCAAAGAGCCCAGACCACCCACTACCAGCTTTCTTTTGGTGCATCTGTGTGTCTGCTTCCTTTTTTTCATTACCTCATCCCTCCATGTCTACAAGTCCATAGAGCTATGAATGGATGCAGCTATAAGCGTCAGTTCTTTAAAGCTTTCAAAGAACCATTATGCCAGCTAGAACTTGATAGACCAAGAAGATGAGGACTGTTCTGCTCATTCCTTCAACACTCCTGCTGAGTCTTAAGTTGCATGAAACAGGTAACGAAAACAAAGAGAAGAATGATTATTGGTGATCACAGCTTCATTTTGATTTGCTTGTACTGTGAGGCATTCCGTCTTGTGGGTCTCAGCTGGAACTGAGCTCTGTTTTTATCTTAGCTTCCTGTGGTCTATGATACGTCTAGATTTTCTTAATATGATGGTGTTTAAATGAGAATATCTCCATAGACACATATATGGGGATGGTTGGTTCCCAGTTGGTGGACTGTTTAGGAATGATTTGGAAATGTGGCCGTGTTGGAGGGGATGTTTCTATGGGGTTGGCCTTTGAGGTTTCAACACCCCTCTCTTTCTCTCTCTCTCCCTGTCTTTGTTTCACTCTCTCAGTCTCTTGTTCCCTCCTTCCTTACCTCCATCCCTGATTGTGGATTAAATGTAAGCTCTCATCTATTGCTCCAATATCCTGCCTGTTTACCTGCCTTCTGCTCCCTTCCATGATGGTCTTGGAGTCACCCTATGAAACTGAAAGCAAGCCTTCAGTTAAAAGATTTCTTTTACAAGTTTCTTGGATCACAGCATCTCTCCACAGCAATAAAACAGCAACTAAGACACTTAACTACCATCTTGCCACTCTTTAGTTTGTTTTGGTTCCTGGTCTCATACAACGTCAGCCTCAGCAGGTGCTTTGAAGGAAATGGCAGCACAGTCCCCTCCCTGGCTTCCTTCCAGGATTCTCTTGGCCCATCAAGTTCTACTTGTCATGATTGTTTTTTGAAAACTTTAAAGAACTGATGTTTCTCGTTTACCTAGTTTATGTATTTATCCTCAGCATGCAAATTAATACAAGTTCTACTGCCACAGCAATATCTATCATCTCTATCTATCTATCTATCTATCTATCTATCTATCTATCTATCTACCTATACCATCAGAAGACATTGATTGTAAAATAAGACCTGTCAAACCCCTATTTTGGCAACATATTCCCACAATGGTCCTAATTTGATGGTAAAAGTTGATGTCGCTAAACATAGCAAATACAAGTAGTGAAGTTTAATCTCTGCTAGCTTCTCAATCTCCTCTTCTTGCTGAAGATCCCATTTGCTCCACTCATCAGATGTTTCTGGTCAGGCAAGACTTCTCTCAAGTGACAGCCAGTGCTCAAGGTGTCTTTCTTCACTTCCAAACCCCAAAGTCTGTGCCACATGCGCAACCCTGACTCCTGTCTTCACCTCCGAAAGCTTGGTGCATCCCTCCATTAGAGAAGACTTAGCCATTGAGTCTCCTTGACATTCTAGTACCTTGTTTTCTTCTTCATTTCCCATGTTCTACCTGGGGATTGCTTTCTAAGATTTGGGCACGCTGAAGTCAACCCACTGCTTCAAACAATCCAGTGACTCTCATTCCTCAAAGTTAGGGCCTGGCCTTACTGAATGACGCATATGAGGCTGCGTGTGTGATTAGAGTCTCTTTGTGCAGTTGCATTTTAAACTTTATTTTCACCTCCAACTTCTTCTAATTCACTTTTTGTTGGTGTGATAAGCAGTGAGGAAAGGGTGAATTTGGGTTACAGGCTATAGGCTATCATCAAGAGAACCTGAGGCAGGAAGAGAAGCAGAGTCCATGAAGGAATCTCTGCTCACTGGCTTGCTCTTCAGGCTTTGCTCAGCTTTTTTTCTTCTACATCTCAGGACTATATGCTCAGGGGTGGCAACAGTGACACTGGCCTTGGCCCTCCCATGTCAATCATTAGTGATAGTAAAAAGTGCCCTACAGACATGCCCGTAAGACAATCTGATGGAAATCATTCCTCATCTGAGGTTCTCTCTTCCCAGGAAACTCAAGTCTATGTCAAGTTGACAAAAGCTTACCAGTACAGAACAATAGTCCATTTTCTCCAGTTTTCCTTCTTATTTTTTAAAGGATTTATTTATTTATTTATTCATTTATTTATTTATTTATTTATTTTATTTATTATTTAGAATGGAATTTATTCAGGGCATGGGGAGGGGAGCCAGGAGGATAGTAGAGGCAGAGAGAGAGAGAGA
>NW_021604633.1:10297909-10330179 GCF_004785775.1 Grammomys surdaster | reverse complement strand
GATTTATTTATTTTTTTATTTATATGAGTACACTGCAGCTGTCTTCAGACACACACTAGAAGAGTACATTGGATCCCATTACAGATGGTTGTGAGCCATCATGTGGTTGCTGAGAATTGAACTCAGAACCTCTGGCAGAGCAGTCAGTGCTTTTAACCACTGAGCCATCTCTCCAGCCCTCCAGTTTTCATAGATATGAATATAGCACTTTTTTTCCTCTCAAACAGCATTTTTTTTAATACCCTCTACTTCACCTTAAGTTCTCTGGTCCTCCTTTACCAGAAGAAAGACCACTCACCCTCCTAGGTCAGTGAAGCATCATCTGCAATGTAAGATTCTGTTCTTCTCTTCATCATCAGTTCCCAAGGCAGTGACAGTGGCATTTTCTCATTCATCTTAAGTCATTTTCTTATTTCCCTTTAGCACAAGCAGTAATTACCTTACAAATGTTTATTTTATATAGTTGAATTTTAATAAATAACAGAGGGTACCCTGGGCTTCAGTGGGTTCTTTAGTCAGAAAATAAAGCAATACAAGCCCTGCAGGCACACTCCAGAGGAGGTGCTCAGATGAGTCGTTCAGCACTTGTGGCATGCTGGCAATTGGTGACTTACCCTCACAACTTGGGCTGATCCTGGAGATCATGAAAGACGCTGTAATTTTTAAACCTAATGTTTTAATATCCCAACAGAGAGACTAACTTTTGCAGTTGCATGTACAGAAAGGCTGTGCATAATACTAATATCTACTTACTTGAGCATGAAGTAGCATTTATGTAGTTTATGTAATTGACCTCATATTTGCCAAGACTCTTGTAAGGTAGCAGGCACTTAACTTGGGTGAGTTTTATTTTGAACTGAGGTTAGAGGTGCTTGGTTTGCTCTTACAGAATATGTCCCAAACATAAACTATAAATAACCTTTGAATGATAAACAGGCATCTGCTTTGCCTGAAGCAATGGAAAAATGAGATCTTCCAGAATGTCAGGTACAGTTCCTTCAGCTGTGCTATACAATTAATGAGGAAACACCAGGAAGGAAAGTCACAAATAAGGACATTTAAGACACACCCAAGGACACACAAGGAATGTTAGGACAGAAATGTTGGAATTGTTGCTCCCATGCCTGCAAATTGAAAGGAAATTTCTTCGATGTCACCCCAAAATGTTAAAGTAGTTGATGTTGTCACTTGCAACAGGTGACAGGCATCTGCTCAAGAGAAGATCACAGAGACAGGCAGAACTTCTGCTCAGCTAGGATATTGAAGAAAGATGTAATCCCATAGTGAAGACAAAGAGAGACACTCAGATCAACTTCAAACCAGAATTCAAAGCAGAGCCCCTCACAGGCCTCTGAGGCATGGCTCAGAGGAGGTGTGGCTAGGATCATCTGCATGTATTCACAGCTTCTAGAACTAAGGAAACAACCATGAATTCTTTTCAGTTATTTCAGAGACAGTCTTAAAACCCCACGTATTCCAGTCCTAAGCAGGGATTGCTGTGCCTGGGATACATTTCATTCTCCATCTTCCAGCTTGCTGCTTTGCTCACCTCAGAGCATGCATAACTTTCCCTTCCTGTGCAAGAAGTGGGTGCTTAAGATGTATATTCTGGTTTTCCCAGCTAAATAGGGCTGTGCCAAAACTCATGACTGTATAAGATATAAAGAAGGCTTTTGGTTAATAGAAAGGGCTAGATGTTTGCTTCACAACACATAAGCCACTGATAAGTGGATATCTGTTTCAAAGGTGGGAAGAAGAGACTGCAGAAAACATGACGCAGGTGAAGATCCAGAGCCCTCAGAGTCTCCTTAAGATATTCTTAAAGAGTGAGAATATAGCCACTCACTCTACACTGAGAATTATGAACACTCTCCCAGAGATGCTACGTACATTCTTTTTCATAGCTCCTACTGAGGCTTACCAGCATTGTGTTCTGTAAGTTCACTGGAGTGTGAGCCCATACTTGCCATTCTCAGTTACAGCATCGTGTGTGGAAAGGAATCATGCAAAATAATTTCATATGCTCTTGGGTTGTCTTTACAATGCTGTTCAGACATTGCTCAGCACACCAGTTTGGTTCCTAGAGGCTCTTCTCTGAGATTCAGTATGCTTACATGTCTCACAAAATGACACCTCTGCTCCAATTTTCAGCTTCAGAAAGAGGTCACACGTCACCCTTTTTTTTTTGGCAAGGTCTCTTAGATGCCCGCTGGTGTTCTACAGGCCATCAATACTAGGCAACTATATGATTAAGGCATTAAGATTTTCTTCCCTGCTGAGGGCTTGGATGGCTTCCGAAAATTTCTTTTGTAAAGCTGGTTCCTGGTCTTGAATTGTAAACAGCAATTCTTCCCATCTATGGTACTTCCCTGACTTGCCCCCATATGCGATTTGATTTGCATGATGTGTGTTAGATGACAAGAACTGTTAGAGCCCTCAGAGGAACCAATATTGATAGTTGTTGGATTAAAAACATTCACATGGAAAAAGAGACTGTTATGTATAAAATAGCCTAGAGGGAAAACAAAAGTCATAGAACATTGAAACCTCATTGCTCACCAAAATTATCCTAACAAATTGATTTTTTTGGAGGACTAACATGACCTAATTTATCTCATCACTCTTTACTGTGATTTGGAAAGACAGATATTCAGAAATGTACGACACACCCTCGGAGCATCTCCTTGTTCAGAACTGACTCTCAGAGATGTTTAACTTAATGCAAACATTCCATGCTTGCCAATGAAATAAAAAGCAACTCGCGCTATCTTTCCATCTCCAGCGCGTTTTTTTCTCTCGCTTCAAAGAGTTGGCCTGGGGCTTGTTTTTTAAAAAGTACCAGATGGTTTTTATTTATTTATTTATTTATTTATTTATGTATTTTTAGAAAATGTATTTGTCTTTGTGTAGTGACAGATGCTCTTTGAGATGGCAAAGTATGTAATAGCAGAGTTTGCCGTTTCAAACTGGGAAATTCAATTTTTTCCTGAAGTCACATCCAGAAGTCAATCAAATCTTCCTGTCAGGTTCTTTAGTGCGATCACATTACAGGCCTGCCACTTGCAGCTCTGGAGGGCTGTCAGGAGGGCTGGTGCCCTCTAAAAGGCAAAGAGAACCTGTCTTGGGACTGGGGATGCGCCAAGATTTACCTTACAAATGCAAAGGAAACTTGTACACAGAGACGTGATTATTGCAACATGGAAGTAGCTGTTGAACTCTAAAGATGATATAGTTGATGACAGTGGTTGAAAAGGTTAAGAGATACTGTCAAGTAACAATACATGCCGTGGGTTGACAAGATAAAAAGATGTTCTTCCTTTGTGTCGTCAAGCTTGTGTATGAAAGTTTCGTCACACAGGGATGATAGGAGTACAACGTAGTGACATTTTTGTGGGAAGAATGGGATAGTAAAGCTCTAAAAGTCACAGCCAGCCAGCAACTCTAGGAATTTACCATCCCAATACACAGGCAAAGACATGGAGGCATACACACTTAATACTGTTACAGAAGGAGAATCAGCCTGGGGCTTAACCAAATGGCAATGGGAAAATTAAATACAACCTCTCCAAACCATGAATTATCACTAGCAGTAAAAAGTCTAATAGTGTGAATACTCGGCCTCATTTGGTATAAGTAGGAATATACATATTTATATATGTAGTCACCTGAAGTCATTTATATACTTTCCTAGGCTATACATCCATGAAATATTTCTGGAAGAATGCCTAGGAGGCTGCTAAGTTTTCTAGGAAGAGAAACGGAAGCATAAAATTGCAACATGACATAATATTTATTGTGTACTGATAGAAAGTTGCTCTATGTGTATAAAATCTTTTAATATCTAAATAGATTATATGCTGATGTATATCAGAAACTTATTTTAGAATAAATTCAAATTTTTTTGTCTTACATGTTACATTGCTAAGATTAAAATCTCCTCCTAGGCAAATTAGGCAAAATTAAAATCTGGCTACCCCTCACAATGGGGGGGGGTCTTGGTGCTGATATACATCAGGAACTCATTTTAGAATAAATTAAAAATTTGTCTTATATGATACACTGCTAAGATTAAAATCTCCTCCTAGGCAAATTAGATAAACATTTGGCTACCCCTCTCAATGTATGAGGGTCGTGGTGCTTCATGCACTACTTAGTCTAGTGAATAGAAAATAATTTTAACAAAGGGCAGGGGAATAGCTGAGCTGAAACAGTACTTGCCTTATGAGCATGAAGATCTGGTTTGGTTCCTCAGAACTCACATGAAAAAGCTAGGGATAGTGACTCTGCTTATATTCCCAGTGCAGAGAGCTGGAGACAGAGACAGGCTAAACCTGGGGCTTGGTAGACAGCCAGCCTCACTTGCTTGCTATATTCCAAGCCAGTGAGAGAACCTGTCTCAAACCAGGATGGCAGGTGCCTAAGAAACAATGCGTGAGGTGGACCTCTGGCCTCCGTGAGTTTATAGGCATGTAGACATGTAAATGTATGCACACACATTTTTGTATACATGCATGTGCACATGAACACAAATGCGCAAATAGCAACAGGTTTGGGCTGAAGTTCATTTAGCTTTCCATATATTATCTTCTAAAACTATCACTGATTTCTTTAAGAATTCCTCTCACTGCCCTCAGCCAGCAGTATTCCAGCAGCCATTGGGAGTTTGTACCTGACAATTCCTTTTGGTCCTTGCTCACCAAGAGATAATCAGTGTAAGCCAGTCTATAAGAACGTTCCCTGAAAGTTTGTGACCAAGTTAATAACAAATGGACATACATGTACACACACACACACACACACACACACACACACACATGCACACACAGGATTCAACAGTATTTTTCAAACTGTAAATAAAGATATTTTGGAAATCATTTGCTTAAGAATATGAGTGGCTATTCTATGCACCATGGAAAGCACACACTCTCAAACGTTAGGATTTTATTCAATAAAGCATAAAAGACTCTGTTTGAAATTTTGTCTTCTTTTTCTGGACTTGTTTTAGTAACATTTGCCTTTAATGATCCCAGAAATGCCAAAATGAGAAATATTGCTGCAATTGCACTGGGATAAAAACAGAAATGGCAGAACAACAAAAGAGTGATGGGGTGAGATTATGTATTTGCCTTTTGTTCTTATTGAAGGAAATGTGTTTTGTATTTTGTTGGGATCTTTTCCTGGGATCAGCTCTGGGAATCCACTGAATCCCGTGTGATAGTTCATTGTTTGTGTACAAGTTATATCCAACAAAATGCACCTACCACAACAGTTCTTTGGTGCTCACAAAATACAATAGATCCTAAATAGTCTTTACCAACTAAGACATCTGGTGTTCCTACCTATGAGTAACATATTTTTTTTAGCAAGATAATTTTTAATTTAAGCACTGTGACTGCCAGATATAGAGGTACACACCTACAATCCCAGCTTTAGGGAAGCAGAGGCAGGAGGATTCTAAGTTCAAAACTAAAGTACCTGACTTTCTCTACAGAGAAAGGACAGAGAAGAAACCGAAGAAACAGTTTTACCCAAGTTAAGCTTGGGGAATCTGTGAGTTTATAGGTGTTACAGGAGCATGAGTAAGGAGATCGCTGCATCCATGAAAAGCCCTCCCTAGCCTGGGTGATCACCTAAGAGTTCCAGCTCTAAAACTCCCTGTGCACATCATGAGATGCACTTTTGGAACTATGAGACTGGATCAAATTGTAAGAAGCCATAAATGGTAAACCATTGTAATACCGTTGATGCAAATGAATTCGGATGATCCTGTGAGAAATGAGCTGAACTGGGGAGAAAGCTATTTTCTAAGGTCCAGCTTGAGATATAAGAAAGACTGAAATTGTAGCATTGGCAAAATTAGTAACTTCAGCTGTTGCATTTCACCTAATGTTCATTTTGAAATATATGAGAAAAATTCTAATTGCTTCAGTGAAAACATATTATTTCATTTAATTCCCATAGTAACCATAATGAAGCTCCTATCATTATCCCAACATGTGTCTGTTTGTTTGTAACAGGGTCTTTCTATGTAGCCCCAGCTAGCTGACAACTCCCAAGAACCAGTCTGGCCTTGAACTTGAAGTGATTACCCCTGCTCTGGCTCCTGACTGCTGGGATTTTTTAGTCATCCACCATCATGCCCAGCTATTGTGTCAAAGAAAGTATGTCCATTTAAATGGATTTGTGAAGCTAGTCCAGGCTACCTGGCTGATAAGTAATGGAGTCAGCATTGAATCTTTACTGCCTAGCTCTATCTGATGGCATCTGTGCATCTTGTCCCTGGCCGTCTATCTTTCTGACCCAGCTCTTATCTTCCCTCCCCATGTAACTAGCCTCTAACCAACCTGGCTTTCTTGCTGCCCTAGAGTAGTCACTTTCCCAACTCAGCTCTTGATGTTCAACTGACTGCTAACTATGATTCCCTCTCCTGGGATCTGGCTCCTTTTTCTCTTGCTTTCAATGGAGATGTCGTTTATTAGTATTTTCAAGGAGGCTTTATGTTGTTGTCTTCACTCACTGAACAGTGTGATTCTGATTTTTTTCACTGTACAATCATTGTGCATTTATGGATTGCCTGCTGCTCTCTGTTGCATCCTTTTGGTTATAAGGTCCTTGCAGGCAGCCAGCAGATTGTCTATATTTTCATCCCAGTATCCATTTGAATGCCAGACTAAAAGAGACATTTAGGAAATATTTGATGACTTGATGATGAAGGATACAGAGAACATTCGGTTGGAAAACTGACTCAAGGATATACCCCAAGCTGACATATCACATCCCTTTCTAGACAGTAAATTTCATAATTGACATAGTCTGAGCCTCCTCAGCTTCACGTCCTTACCATCTAGTACAGTTCTCTGCCGATATTATGCAAATGAATGAAACACAAGTGTATGCTCCAGGCACAGGAAGTGCATCAAAGTGAACCCATATGCCCATTAGTTTTTCTATTTTGCATAGTCTCTTCTGCAGTGTATGCCTTTTCCTGCCTTCTCACTCAAATTAATTTAATAAGGGAGCTGCTTGGTTTTCTTGGCTGCTCGGCCATTCATTTCTTGACTTGATTTGACTTCTTTCCCCTTTCTTTTGGTCTTTTTGTCCATATCACTTATTTGATGTTTTTTAATCCATTTGTTTGATCCTTAACTGTTTTATACATTTCTAAGTTTTTTCAACTAAATATTTTCACGATGTCTACTTAACATTTCTATGTACCATTTATGTGAATATGAATAAGCAAATGAATGAATTCAAATATGAAGGCCAAAAAATTATGACAGGAAGTGGGAAAGAAGATAAAAGAAGATATTTGTTTGTGTACAATGACCAAGTAGGCAAGGGAATTTACCTGAAGACTCATTAAAACCAATGACATCCCTCTACCCAGAAAGGGTATGGTATGTGTAGCATGAGTGGCAAGATGAACATGAAAATGGTCATATTTGTAACATTTCCATACATTGAGTTTGCTAGTTCTCTTTTAATTTAACTGGCTCTCAGTGACAATTCTTTAAACCTCCCCCAAATCTCAAATACAAAAAAGAAATCACATAGAAGGTTACATATGTTACTTATTAATTAGGTAACGCTCTTTTTGTATGGCTATGAAAAGATGTTCATGCTTGCTTTTATAGTTCAGGATCAATAGCACTTAAAGGTCAGAACCACATTTATAATATCCAGTTGCCTTTGGCAAGTTTGGAACTACCTCTCTCCACATATGTTCTATAGGAAAGAATGTATATACATATACATACACACACACACACACACACACATACACACACACACACATATATATGGAGAGAGAAAGAGAGGGAGAGAGAGAGAGAGAGAGAGAGAGAGAGAGGGAGAGAGAGAGAGAAGACTGGCTCAGAGAAGTAGAAGAAAAACAAGTAATGAACTTTCATGAAAATAAAAAATAATACCACCATAGTGTAGCACACTGATATTCCGAAAGCACATTATTTGGGGACACTTGTACCAATGTTCAGGAAATACAACTTTTATGATAAATGGCACCTTGCCTCTAAAAATCTATGCTATTCTTTCAAACATGCTCCCTAAATCTTAAAAACAGTGCCTGTGATAAATCCCATGAGTGCAAACCCTTCACTTATGGTTGAGAAGGCAGAACCCATAGCAAACAACCATGCCAGCAGCATATTGCACCTATAGCATGCCAGAGACAAACGGGAGTGATCAGAACTGGCTTTTACAGTTAGAACCAGTGTTTCTCACATTTTGAACCTTACTCTTTGCTCTTATAAATTTATTTTACAATCTGCTGGTGGTTTGGGTGCACTGTGGCAAATTCTGACAACTCTGGGTTCTTGTCTATTTTATTTGCCTCTTGAGTACTCTTGGCCAGAGACTGACATCTACTTGCTCTTTGCACTATTGTTTCCTTCTGAGCCTACCAATCTTGTCAGCTTAAATACGGCATTTAAACTATTCTTTCAGTATGACAATCTAAGTATAGTTAGTGATCAAAATCAATACGCCAAGCTAAGTTGGGTAAAACTCATACTTGAGAATAAGAAAGCAAGTTGAAATGGAATATATATCCAAGTTCTTGTTCTTTCTCCAAGTGTATTGCTTACTGTTCTTCTCATTGAAGAAAAAAACTAACAAAAATCAGCTTAGGGGAAGAGGAGTTTATTTTGACTTAAAATTTAGAGAATTGTGGTCTGTATGGTAGGTGGGAGAAGTCATAACAGTGGGCGTGGTTATCTCTCCTCATCACTGAAAGGGACATGGCCGTACTCAACTCTCTTTTCCTGAGTTCCCTTTTTATTCAGTACAGAAGCATAGCTCATGGAATGGTGCTGTTCACACGCAGGTTGAGTCTCCTCTCCTCAGAGAAACCTCCCAAGACACCATCACAGATATATTTTGTTGTGATGGAGAAAATGCTCATTCTTTAAAGACTATTTATTAATTTAATGTAAGTTGACCCTAAAATAGTGACCCTTTGAGGATGAATTTCAAGAAAATATTAACAAACTAAGAATAAAATTGGATCTGAATGTTGTAGAACATACTTCTGAGTCCATCCCTCAGAAGGCTGAGGCAGGGGCCCAGCTTGGACTATATAGCAAGCTCCGGGCCTGAGATATATTGATGTTAGTGGAAAGGAACAGAACTGGTCAGTTAAATTTTCATACAAAACATTAAAATTATTTTTTAAATTAACACTTTTTTTTAGATTGAGTTTAAATGTTTATGTGATTATTCACTTGGGAATAAAAAGAAAATGCGAAGGAGAAGAACAATATTCAAAATTTCTTTTTCTTCTAATTGATACAGCTTTCTACCTACATGAAGTCTCCACAGAGAACGGTCACACATCATCATGGAGTGCATGAGGTGGCTGAAGTTGGGTGATAAGGCATGGTTCAGTACTGGCAAGTTGTGTCCTCTTAGATACATGAACACTGTGGTGTACTAAGTAGCTGAGTTAATTCAGACGAAGAAGCAGCATCAGAAGCTTCCTAGTGGCAGCTTGTTTTCAAATAATCCAAAGAGAAGGATTATTTTGATCTTGGCTTTTAATTTTAGAACGACAAAGCTTCAGGTCTTACTAGAAAGAAGGTGTGTGTGTTACTAAAAAGAAGGGGTGTGTGTGTGTGTGCATGCCTGTGTGCTTGTGTGCGTGTTTGTGTGTGTATGCATGTGTGTATACAATAACATTTAAGCAACAAATTAAAACTTCCTTTCTATAGTAATCTGTTATCAAACCCTGAAAATTTCACTGGCTACCACTCTAAAACATGTCTAATTTATAATAAGAAAATAATTATGAAATTAAAGCAGAGTGCACAGGGAGAGAGAGAGAGAGTGGACTTTTGAAAGTAAAATGACTATTTAAGAAGAAAATGCAAAGACCTCAAATAGACTAATCATTTATTTTGTCCCTAAATATTAATTATTCCAAATGCCTTTCAAAATGGCTACCTTTTAGGTATCATTTGCATGTAGAGAATATATATATATATATATATATATAAAATCATACTGTCTGACCTATAAAAATAAACAATGAAGAGGTGAAAATAAGAAAATGTTCCAAAATTCTAAGATACAGCTAGCACCAGTAAGTCAGCTTACTTATTTTATTTTTTATTTCAATTTTCTCTCATTTTGAGTCTATAATTTAGTTCTAACATGTCATTTTGCTTATTCCCTCCAAAAACTTCCCTATACCCCTCTGACTCTCCCTCAAACTCATGGCCTTTATTTTCACTGTCACTGCATGCATGTATGTCTACATCTATATATGTAGATTCTGAAACATAACCTTCTTAGTCTGTATAGTGCTACTTGTATATATGTTTTTCCCATTTTAAACTGTAGGTCTTTGGTGTTGCAGAAACTGACTTTCTATCCAGAGAAAGAATTCACCTCCATAGAGTGTCAGTGCTTTCCAGTCAATATCATCAGTTCGATTTCCTATTTCCTGAATGTAGGTTCAGGATCCATTGGTCACCACCATATGTTTTTTATTTTCCTTAGTACTTTGATTTGAAAACAATAAAAATGTAGTCCTTTTCAAATTGCAAGAAATTTGTAAACTGGGTCCCAGCTTTCTTCCTGCCTCTGATTTTTTTTTCAGAGGTATACACCTACAGTTAGACTTCATCTCCTGGCCCTTGGGAGCTGTTACCGCCTGACTAATGTGGCTCTGCCCACTTCCCCTTCTTGAGGGCAAATCCTTTAGAAACGGGATGAAAATAACCAACTGACGTAAACTGAAACTCATACTTACAGTAAGAGGTTAAGACTCGTCTCCTTAGATGGTAGCAAGTGTTTCATTCACAAAAATAAACAGCATTTTAAGTCTCCCTGCCCTGTTTCAGAGGGAAATAAAGCAATAAGAAAATATTCAACAGTTCTACGACATGAGAAAATGTTCCATACAAACAGGAGGCTATGACAGAAGGCAAGCTCGCTAGACTCAGTTTCACTCCACGGCGGCTTTTGCAGCTTGTAACTGGAGAAGCAAACATAGAATATTTCTTCCTCAAACTTGCAAAGTTTGACAAGATTTATAGGTTTGTGTTTGAAAAATTTAGAGGAGGTCCCAAACCCAGGAGTAACAAAAGACCCATTCCCATACCCAGTAGTATAACACTAACTGGAATGTATGTGTGTGTATATATACAAATATATGTATATATACACATATATACACACATATATTTCAGCTATATATTGTTATATATGTTGGAATGTGTGTGTGTGTGTGTGTGTGTGTGTGTGTAAGTGCTTTTAATTTTTAATTTTGCTTTGTTTGGTAGGTTTTTGTCTGTTTTCTTTTTTCGGTTTTGAGCCTAGCCTTTTATGGCTGAGCCATCTCTCCAGCCTCTATTTTCTTTTTTAAAGTTTCTTTTCTTTTTTAAGGAGAAAGAATGAGAGCATGAAGTAGGGTGAGTAGGGAAGATATGGGAGGAAGTATAAGAGGGTTAAGAATATGATCAAAGTATATTATATGAAAAATTAATAAAAATAATTATGAAAAATAGACTTGGGCGGTGGTGGCACACGCCTTTAATCCCAGCACTTGGGAGGCAGAGGCAGGCAGATTTCTCAGTTCGAGGCCAGCCTGGTCTACAGAGTGAAAAATAGACTTTAAAAAAAAAGCTAGGGCCTAAATGAAAAAATCCTCATATATTTGACCTCTCAGCATCTTGCTTCATTATTCTTAAGCTCTGAAGTTATTCTTATATCATTACATGCCCTTTCGATCCTATCATGGATGTCCCATCTCGAGTAACATTGAGTGTCAGGAGACACTACAGTGAGAGAGGTCCTCAGATCTCACATACAGCCTTTCATAATTTCCTCTGTGGATTTTTCCCTGCTTCTGCTGAACTTTGAGTCTCTAGCCCTTCAGTATTGTACTTTAGTCTCTGCTTTAGTCCTAGCTGGCATCTCCCTTGGATCTGGACATGCAGTTCTGTGGCAGGAGCTAAGAGAGGCTTGTTGCCCAGTAGCTGCTTTTTTCTCCTGCTTCAACCTTGATTGACTTGGTATTATAAAACTCAGGCATCCTTACAATGCTCTGTTTTTCCTGCACCTGTGACACTTGATGCCATGAGTTCCCCTACTTAGCTTCCTCTTTGTTCATCTGTCTCTCAACGTCTACTAGATTCAGAACTCTGTCCAGACCTTACTGCTATTTATCTCTCATCCGGACCATCCCTGGTGTGGACCACACTGACATCACTTGAGAATATTTGATACTTTGATTTTTATCCAAGAAAAATATAAGCTAGTGGGCTCATAAGTTGCTGATGAAAACTATATTATTTTATTCTCAGGCTAAGGTTGGTTTTAAGTCATAAGTCCTTACCAAAGATGGTTGAAAAGTCAAGAGTAGATGATACAATAGCATCCTTTGGTAGACTGGGTGTGTTAGGTTCTTAACATTTTCAACTTACATCTGTGCTGTCAGTTCTAGCCAAGCTTTCCCATGTTAGAGAAGAAATCTCTGCATTAAAGTTTATTGATCGCTGTTACTCATTTGTTTCTCTGCTTTCCAAGTCAGCAAATAACAGTAAGACTGGCTGTTACTAGAAACACAAGTAAGTCTTCTCTGATATTGTGTAGCTCAGTTTGGCCTTCAACTTGTCACCTAGACTAGGCTGGAATCATACTCACCATATTTTCAGTGTGATCCCCCAAGAACTGGATGTGCAAGCATGCACCCCCCATACCTGGTCATCGTATGATATGCTTCTCTGAGTTTACTGTATCTCACTTTTTACACACTCTGGTTTTGTGTGAATATAAAGGGAAGAATCTAATACTTATCACTCTTTGTTTTCCATGGCACCTAGGGTTCCTGTTACCTATCAGTATGTCAACAGCTACACGTTACCCTCACAGAAGACATCAGAGGTAAGGATTAAGAAGGATGTAGTGTCTCGTGCAATGGAAGAATCCAGAGGTATGACAGTATACACAGAAAGGTGTGTTGTGTAGAAAATACTAATGCTGACCTTGGATATTAATAGAGGCATCATCTTTTAAGCTATTGAGAGCCAGACAGAGCCAATTTTGTTAAGCATGGAACATAAAAGCTAGTTTATTTCTTATAAACCTGATGTTTACTAACAAATACATATTGAAGACACTTGGGTTTTCTTTTTTTATATAATTTATTTATTTTTACTCAAATCGTAATTCATTCACACTGGGGTTATAAACACAGAAAGGCAGGATGTGGGGAAGGGGATGACACTGGAGTGTGGGTGTTCAGGGGGAATACAGATATCTTTCAGAACCGGGTATTGGCTGGGTGAAGGTTCAGGGGACAGGTCACTATGACTCTGCCTATGACTCACTTGTCCTTATTTAAGTTGGTATTGTCTGCTAAGGCTATCTATTTACAAGGTCAATGACTACTCGGGCTGGTAAATTTCCACAAAAGCTGCCTATTTACAATAGCTTATAGCCATCTGTTTCAATGTTTTTCCACAGAGACCCAAGACTTGGTGTTAGTACACATGTATGACAGGCCGAACTTATACGACTCAGACCTTTGAAGGGCCACTGACAAGAACATCAAACAGTTAGAGATTGACATCACTAATCTGAAGAAATCCCTCGTTTCACTGTCTGAAGAGACCTCCAAAAGTCGCAAAGACCCTTATTGGACTTGATTTACTCTATCACATTAGAAAAGGCTGTGTACAGCTCTTGACTGTGTATAGCCCTTAAAGAAGAAGGTTGCCTTTACATAGACAAGACAGGGAGGGTTAAAGAGAGCATGAAATAGGTCAGTGAAGGCCCTGAGAAAAATCAGAGAGAGAAAGAGTCAGATCAATGCTAGTACAAGAATTGGCTTTCAGCCTCTCCAAGGTTGTCAACCCTACTTCTTCCCATCTTGGGACCATTATTTGGGTTCGTTTTGCTTATTTCTGCTGGTCCCTGGGCCTCAAATAGGCTGACTAACTCTGTGAAACAACAGATAAATAATTTGGTAGTAAAACCTACTCAGATACATTATCATACGTTAGCTATGGAGGACCACGACCACGAGACTCAAGATGAGGTTGTTACTTTATACAGGGTGTTCCCAAAACCCATCTCCACCCAACCTAAAAGAGGGGACTTCTGCCCCTAGACCAAGCAGAGAGGGGCCACCCAGAAACCCCTCTGACTGGCGATCTGAATTCTTGCTTAGGCTGCGAGGCTAAGCACTGCAAGGGAATATAAATAAAAGTTAAAATATCTCTCTGGGTTCCCTGAGGGACAAGCCTGACTGCATAGGGGTTGATGTCAAAAGTATGCCCTCTCCAGGAAAAAGACATTGGGATTGTTATGGCCCTCATGCCTCACTGGACAACAACAGGGGGACTGGAGCCATTACAAGGTTCCCTTCAATTACTGGAGGTCAGGCCTCTATCCCCGCCTTCCCAAGATTAGAATTGCCACAGCCCTTCTATACTTAGAGAAGGGAGGAGATGTCAGGGGCAGCCTTGATTATACACTGAAGACACTTGGGTTTTCTAAGCTTTCTATGCTGGTTAGTTTTATGTCACATTAACACTAGGTAGAGGCATATCTCTGAAGAGGAAATCTTAATTGAGAAAACGTCTCCAAAAGATTGGTCTGTAGGCAAGTCTGTTGTCCATTTTCTTTGACTGGTAATTGAGGTAGAAGGGCTGAAGTCCACTGTGGGTGGAAAAATCCCTGGGCAAGTATTCCTAGTATTTCTATTTCTATGAAAACAGGCAGAGCAAACCATGCAAAGCAAGTCAATAAGCTATACTTCCCTATGCCCTATTTATCACCTTCTGCTGTCAGGTTCTTGCCCTGCTTGAGTTCCTGCCCTGACTTCCCTCAGTGATGGTCTATGACATGGAACCATAAGTTAAAATAAACCCTTTCCTCCCTTTTGGTTGCAGTGTTTTATCCCAACAATAGAAACTCGAACCAAGACACCTCCATTGCTATAACAAAACTCCAATCAGCATTGATTTAAACATCAACGTATGATAAATATGAACGTCAACTTTAACAGTTCTGAAATTAATTGAATTCAGAATGTGATCTTAGTGTATAGCCACTATAGAAAACAACCCAAGACACTGAAATTGCTGAAATTCTATGCCTAGCTCATGAGAATAGTTTTGGCAGGTAATTTAGGATGCTATTTAATGCTTATAACTCTTAAAAATAAATAAGTAGGGAGCTTTAGGATAAAGCAAGTGGAAGTAAATGTGAATCATTGACCCCATGTGCCCTCCTTCCATAGACAGTACACATGTGTTTGGCAGATGTGCTAGACACAAAATCTTGAACTCAAGCATCATATGTATATAATTTATTAGAAAATGGTTACAGATGCATTGGTCAAGCTCTAAAGCTGATTCTATCATATATACAGAAGCTGTGGAGAAACAGCATCATATCTAGACATGTAGTTAAGAACATGCTTTTTATCTCAAAGTTCCTTCCAACCCTGCTTCTTTAGAATGTGGGAAACTTACTTATCACATGTAGATCGTGAGATCATACTAACGACTAATTCAAAGAGCAATTGAAAAGTTTAAATGACCGGGTTGAAACAATAACTAGCACATTGTGAGTGGTTCAGAAAATATTTGTTACTGATGATGATTAATTTCACAAAAAGGAACATTAGGTATCACACAAACCAACTGAGAATAACAAACCAATTTGGTAAGATTATTCTCATTATTAAGGATAACATGATTTGGTTTTATACTCTGTGCCAGGCACTGGGTAAGAGGCTCAAGATGAGTAATACATCTAAGTTCGTAATGATACTGCATATGACTACATTTGATGCTATTATGTAAGAAGGAGATTAAGACTCAGAAGGTAAAAATATGTTTAAGATTCCAAGGGATATCAGGTCAATATGGCATGTTAGACTCATGAGTCAATCTTCTTTTACTGCCTTATGCTTCAGCTGTGTTTCTTTTAACAGGGTATTGATAAGTTGCTCAGGGGGTTGGAGAGATGGCTCAGTGGTTAAGAGCACTGACTGTCCTGCCAGAGGTCCTGAGTTCAATTCTTAGCAACCAGATGGTGACTCATAACCATCTGTAATGGAACCCGATGCCTCTTCTGGTGTATCTTTTCAGAGAAACCTTGTCCTGAACCCCCCACCCCCCCAAAAAGAAAGTTGCTCAGGCTAGCCTCACAATTGGAATGTAGTACCATCCATGTTCCTCCAGAGTTGTTATTTCCCTACTTTACCTTCTGGATATTGTAATTACAAGCTTGTGCTACTGAGCCTACCAAACCATCACCTTTTGTGCATCATTCTATAATAAAGGTCAAATTCTGATGGAAGAAAATATTGAGAAAATAAGTCTTTTACTTGTCTGTAATCTGCAGTCTTGTTTAATTTTTATTAGTTTGTGTATATTCTGAACTTTGAATCAAACTGCTTTCCTACTACAAAAACTAAAGATTACCAAGTTCAACAATGTGGATTGAATGTGAAATATGCCCCACAAACTGAGATATTTGAATATTTAATCCCTAGATGGTGGTGTTATTTTGGAAGGATACAGAACATTTAAGATGTGTATTGCCTTGATGGAGGAAGTAGATTACTGAGGATTGACCTTGAGGTTTTAGACTCTGGCCTCACTTCCTTCTCTCTCACACATTGTTTCCTGATTATGGAGTCAATGGGACCAAATGCCCTCTTGCTCCCATTCTCATGCCTTTCCCACCATGATAGAATGAATTCCTTCATGTTCTACGCCAGGAAAAACTCTTTCTTCCACAGACACCATCTAGTCTTGTATTTTGTCACAACAATGAAAAAAATAATACAGAAAATTTGTACTAGAAATGGGGTCATTGCATGAGAAACATGATCATAAACTTTGTAGGCCTTTGGAAGTAGTTTGCAAGAAGACAGTGGAAGAGTTTAGAGCTTTCAGTGAGAAAAACTCTTGAGTACTTTTTAAAATGCTTAATGTGTCATTCTAAAGGATATTTGGGAAACTAGCACACTAACAGAAATAAGAGACTGTAGAAGGCAAGTGTATGAGGATGAGAGGAGAACAAGGATTCTGTTAGCTATGTAGATTAAATGACACTTAGGTTATTTTCTAGTTTGAAAATGTATTCAGATGCATTTTACGTGAAGCTGACTTGAAATTTAATGAACTATGTATTTAGGAGAGAAATTTCAAGGCAAGATAGCATTCAGGCTGTGGAATGATTACTGCTCAACATTCTAACTCAGGTATATAGTAAAAAGTACAACAAGAGGGTAAGAAAGATATTGAAGTTTTCAGGTTATCAAATAGAAAATTTTGAATGAATTTAAAGTTGAGACAAAGATGCAGGAATCCTAAAAACCGAGGTTATAACTGTAAAAGAGAAGCCCCTGCTCTGTACTAGGACAATAGAAAATCTACCCCAAGGGCAATAACCCACCCATTAAACGTTCCAACTCATGAGAAGGTAAAATTTATTTTAAAGAGAAAAGGACTAAATTAAGAGTGCTGAATGGGCTTCTCTATTCCTGGGAAGCAGTTCTTGAGGAGTGTTTCCCTTTAGACACAGTTGCTGCTGCAAATGTCGCTCAAGTGATCCAGTATCCATTCTGAGCTCTCAGCAGAACTTGGCAGCATTGTCCACATAATACTGATTTTCCAGGCATAAAAGCTGCAAGATTGAGTAGGCTATTCAGGCTTGCACCACAGCTTCAGAGAATGGTTGGGACCTAGCAATGTGCATTAAGTTCCAAGTCCCTTCAAGGAGGCTTTGAGAAGTCATCACGAAACTCTGAAAGTAAGTTGTACTGAGACCCCACGATGTTAGAGATAATGAAACCATGGACATCTACTGAGAAAACTTCAGCTTGGAATGGATCTCATTCAAGAAAGAAGCCATTTTGGAGAAAAGATCATCCTGTCACTAGCCCTAAATACCTTACGTTGGAATTTGGTGTTTGATCTGCTAGGTTTGGTCATGCTTAGGTCTTATTATCCATTGTTTCACATTCCTCCTTTTTAGAATGGACATAGTCATTCTGTACCATAACATGACATGCCAGATATATACATATATATATATATATATATATATATATATATATATATATATGTATATATGTATTTTATCATCATCATCATCATCATCATCCAGGAGCTTATTATCCAGAAAACTACATTGAGTTTCAAAAGAGACTTTGGACTTTTGAAGATTGTTGGGAATATTGATGACTAGAGAAGATGAAAAGAATGCATTCTACATCATGAGATGGCAACAAGCTTATTAGGACCAGGGGCCAAAATGTGGATTGAATGCAAAGTGTTTCTCCTAGGTTCATGCATTTGAGTGCTTGGATGTAGTTGGTAGTCCCATTTGGAAAGTTTGTGGGGCTTCTGAGACCTTAGTGGACGAAGTGAGTTACTGGGGGCAGGCCTTAAGCTTTCATGGCCAGCCCTACTTCTTATGGACCCTAGGCCCCTGCAATTTGGATGAAATGTAACGAGCTGGCCTCCTGCTCTTGTCCCCATACTTTTCCTGCCATGATAGGACATGTCCCTTCAAACTCTAGGTCATAATAAATGCCAACTTCCTTAATTGCTTTTGGTCAAGTTTTCATAGCAACAAGAACTAATATATGTGGGTTTTCTAGAATAGCCTTGAGTTCCCAAAAGGAAAAATTTACCTCTGTGCAATGGTTCTAATAATGCCCCAAGCTCAGTGTTAGGTCACTGTATGAAACTTGGGGTTTATGTTAGTTACATAGTCAAATGTTTCTATGCCAGAAAACGTATCAATATGCTCCATGGGCCATGACTGGGTCCAATGGTGGAAGAGGTAAGGCAAGTGTGAGCTAGAATTAGACAAAGCAGATGTCTGCAAAAAAATAAGGATTTAGAAAATTCTGGATATCTAGAGGTCAAAGTCTATTAGAAGCCATTTACCTTTCTCTCAGTGGAAACAAATGCATAGAAATGTTCTCTTCCTGAAAGAAGTTAACACAATGGTTCTTGTCATCTGCCCCCCATCCTCACTTCTCCGTAGAGGACTCTCCTGCTCCACCCTGTCCGTCTTTGCCCTGTTAGTCAGATTTGTTTTGACAGTCACCGGTACTTCTCAGAGATGAACCCTTGATCTGTTTCTGGTTACTTTTCCCTTTTGTCATGGGTTATACAACTCTGCTCTTCCCAGTTAGATTCAAATCTTTCAATGCTGTTGGATGGACCATGCTTTCATCCCTTTGAGAGAGATGGAGCTTGCTTTCCACTGAAGCAGGCAGAGGATGGACCCTTCTGAAGCAAGAAGGCAAATAATGCTCACAGTGGAATGCTAAGAACGCAGGGTAAAATGTCAAAGTGCAAAGTATTCTACAATTGGTCAGTCTCCTTCATCCTCACATTCTTTGAAATTGGCTTTCTTCTTTTCCTGATCTTTCTCTCCCTCTCTCTCTCTCTCTCTCTCTCTCTCTCTCTCTCTCTCTCTTTCTTTTTTTAAAGAAGACTAAATATAGGGTCAGAAATCTTTAGCATTTGTTATTGTGCCCTCATTTCCCGCTAGGGTCTGATCTTAAGCGACAAGAGGAGACAGGGTGAGGACAGCTATGGCCTCTTCCTTGATGGCATAAGGGTATTCTGTCTGGGATCCTGTAATTTTTATGTACCTTAAACATATATTTATCTTTTAGTGTATGTTTACATTTAAGAACCCCAATAATTAAAAACACTAATAAATGATTTACTCAAAGTCTCAGTGGAAGAGCTTAAATGGAAGGCAGATTGCCTGCCTCCAAAGCCCAAACATTTAAACAGAGCACACTGCCTTTCATTTCATAGCTTCTGGATGCAGCCGCTAATGTAAAGAATATGGGACTGAAATCCCCTAAATTCTGGGGCTATTGCTGTCTGTATCTCCCCAATGAACCACACTAATTCAAGATACAGTAGTGGGAGGGCACTTACTACAGGGCACACATTTGTTACACATTTAAGAAGGAAAACACTAACACTAAAATACAGTCAGCAGTTCTGCAGATTGAGCCAGGGCTTGATTTCCTGAGTCCTCTGCTCTTGTCAGACAATGATCTGGCACCCAATGTAAGTAAGTTTAGAGTTGCCTTTCATCTTTTATCTTGAGCCAACATGCTTAATTGGACTAGGATAGAAAAATAGAGTAGAAAAAGAAGCCAGCATTTGATTCTGAATTTTTTGTGTTTTTCAAAAGTAAAAGAAGAGCAGAAAACAAAACAAAAAATATTAGTCCATAAAATGATGCCCACCACAAAGGTAGAATATATTGAGAGAAGTGTGAAATCAGAGAGGAGGACCCAGACACACACACTGAAACCACGGAGGAAGGAAGTTCTCTGGGCTTTGGTTTGTTGTATTGTTTGTTGTTGTTTATTCCTAGAGGCAAATTTGAATAATTGTTGTGGCTCTTGGCCACTGTGCAGGATGTCGTATGGTTGGAAACCCCAGTGAAATGTCTCTTGTGTGCTACCACAGTGTGAGACATAAGACACACTGTGTCCAGGGAAGCCTCTCATCAACAGCCCTGTTTTGACCTTAGACAAATATAGAAAAGTATGGAAATTCCTCTAGCCCCTTTTCCATAAGTATTGTCCAACTTTCATAGATAAATAGTCTCCCTACTTTGTCTGTTGAAATATTTATTTGATGTCGGTTGGACTTTGGGAGGTTTTTATCTCAGCCAGGTCATGGTTTTCCTTCCCTTCTGCCGAAGTTGCACAAAACTTCAGGTCAGAGAGAAGGCCAGTGTACCAGTGCTTGGAGTCACTTCCTTCTACACCCCATCGGTGGCCTTAAGTGCTCTCTGTAGTCTGCACGAAGCCTGTCTCGCGTTCTATTGCTTTAGTCACATATTAGCCTCTCACATCGTTGAATTTCTCCCCTACAAAGAGAGCTCATCTCTCAGCAGGTGACAGTCCAGGATGCCAACATAAAACCACTCTGGTAGATGCAACTTTCAAATTCATATTCACAGACATAAGCAAAGCTCAAAGTCAAAAATGTCATTGTTTAGCACATGCCATCAGAACGGGAAAGAACAGAGATTGAACAAATATTACCAACCTGAAACTTGGTTTTGTGTGTGAGGATATGAACGGAGCCTTAAAAGATTATGAATACGGTAATGAGATGGTAATTATCTGCCTCTTACCGAGTGTCATAAGGAGGAGAGAGGTTAGCTGTGAATCAATCAGTGAGGACTCCATGTGTGCAAGTCGAGGCTCTAGCTTGTATTAGTTACTTGAATTATCTTTTATTCATTACAAATTCCCAGAAGGTAGATACTCACTCTCATTTCACAGATGTGAAAACTCAGTATAGAAAAATTCAAACATCTGGCTTACAGGAAGCAGCATCTGATTACAGGCCTAAGTTTGGACCCAGGATTCTACTGCTTAGAATTAACTTAAGAGCAGATTTCTAAACAGGGTCTTCACTGGTAGGATGAGACCATATGAGGCCAGAAAGGGATCCTCCAGGGTCCAGGCACTGTGATCTTTCTACTGCAACATACCATGCTTTATTTCTTTCTGAAAACTCCATAAAGATCAAGTCCAAACTTTGGAAAGGTAGCAGAGACATGGTTTGTTGGTTGGTTGGTTGGTTGGTTGGTTGGTTGGTTGGTTGGTAGGTTGGTTGGTTGGTTGGTTTTTGTTGTTGCTTATTTTGTTTTGTCTAACTTACACTTCTTTGTTTTCTTTTGTTACTGCATTGCTTTATATTTGATTTCACAATAATTTTTACTGTCTGCATACGAGTGTACTGCTTGCATGTCTGTGAAAGTCTGTAAGGTGAGGGCACCATATTTCCTTTCTGTTTTATTCCTAGCACTAGAAATATTCAAAATACTAATTAATCCTGGGTACAAATTTATTAGAAGACAAACCTAAAATACACAGCCATTGGATAATCACCAATATTGTGGTCAGACTACTGGTGGATGCTCACATTTTATGAATGAATATAGAATATTTGAAAAATTTACCCTTTGTTTCACTCTTTATCTTAACTCCATTTATATCTTTTCCCCTTCACTTCTCAATTACATATTTTAAGCTATAGCTTATGAATCTTCAAAATTATTAAACTCCTCATCAATAAGAATGGAAATGATAGGAACATAAAATACCTGGTGAATTTTAACTATTTTTTATGATGATCACCCCAAGAGTCCCAGAATCAGAGCTGGCTAAAGAAATTCTGTAGGGTGTGATTCTTTTATATAATGATCTTTCTGGCTACTGTGGTGCCTGAAAGTTTAGAAATGTATTTATTGAAATTAAAAGGTATATTTTCAAAATTAACCACTGTATTGCAAATTATTCTGCATTTGGTAAATAGTGAAGAATTTAATAATTTGTAAAACCTTAGAATTAGTTAATTTTACTGTTTCTCTCCAGGTAATACTTTGAAATTGTAAATAAAACACACATTATTAATTTAGAAGTCAGTCTAATCTTTCTATATTCCTTGGAGTACATAGGGGAATTAATACTTAGCTCTGTTGAAGGTGCACTAATTATACCTGACTGCACATGAAACACAAAATATTTGAATGTGTCTGTTTTTGAGACACCCCCCCCCCACACACACACTCCTACGGTTTGGTTTGTAATTAGGTCTGCATTGCATGGCATGTGAATTCCTGAGGATTAAGGAGGTGCTGAGGGAGCCTGGCTCTATGGAAGTTATATCCCAGCAAACCAAGAAAAAGATTCACACATTGAGTGCTTACATGCAGAGGTGGGTGCCGATTAGAGGATCACTTCTGCTGCTGTGATATAATACTCCAACATAACACAGCTCTGAGACAGAAGTGTGTATTTGTCTTAGAATCCCATAGTACAGAGTCCATCATAAACGGGATTTTCAAGGCAAGAACTCTGAGAAGCTACTTCCATCGTAGTCAAGAGCAGAGAGAAAGGAATGAACATACACTTACTTACTCAGCATACTTTCTTCAGCTCTCACAAAGTTCGTGGTTCAGCCCATGAACTGGCGGTGCCCATATGCAGGTTGGTTCCTCCCAACTCAATATGAAAAATTGTCTCACAAAGCATGTGCACAGGCCAAAATCCTCTACACAATCCTTATTGAGACTGTTTGCTGGTAATCCTAGATTGCATTACATTGATAAAACTGACCGTCAACCACGTGAGAAAAATTATTAACACTGCCTGGCAGAACACAAAAGTATGAAACCTTTTAGCTCAGGCACAAGGAAATGGTTTGCTCGGATTCAGTGTATTCTTTAGAAGGTTGGAAGGTTTCTTAGCCTAGGAAAACAAAGGTTTATAGCATGGAAGGTTGAAGCTGAAGGTATTTTTTGACATAGTCAACATTTTGACAAACAGAACAGTAATAATAATTTTAATAATAAACGGTAATTAATACTGTTGCAGAGAGAATCCCAAAGGAGGTGTTATTTTACAAATAAAATGAAGACGACATTTTCAGCCTAAATCACCCAGTTTTTAGAATTATTTATTCTTCCCAAGTTCTTATACATGATGACATTTTTATTAAAACGAAACCAACACTTGTATTTATGTTAATTTTTTCTTAGTCAGTCAGTGTTAGCTGGTATCATGACCTGTCCTATCATGCTGCTGAATTCCCCAGTATTCTTGTTCTTAGCACGTTGAAGAAGGCCCGTGGAATGGGAGGGGACATTACACAGCATGTGAGTATTATCAGACCAATGCAGAAGTTGCAGGTTCTAGACTAGGAAACTGAACTTTAGGCAATAGAAGATAATTCTCTTCAGAATTAGAGTCATTTTAATGCACTCACACCAAGTCTGTAAGTGCTGTCACAGCTCCCCTTCAGATCTCCCAGCTGCTCATGTCAATGTTGATTTGTGCCTGTGAGGTTGCTATAACAACGATTTTTTTCCAAACAATTATGTAACACATGATTAACTTGATATGAATCAGAGCTGATAGTAGTTTTTCACCCAGCGCCCTTTGTGTGTGTGTGTGTGTGTGTGTGTGTGTGTGTGTGTGCATGCATGTGTGTGCTAGTGTGTAAAAGCAGGAAAATGCCTCACAACATTCATGAGCTAAGAATTCCATTTTCACTGACTATGTTTTATGTCATTCTTCATGTAAATGGAAGATTATTGGAGCGCACTTACTTAAGAGATTGAGTTATTATAGGGGAAAATCCACCATGCATGTATATTTCTGCCTCAGGTTTTGTTGTTGTTGTTGCTGCTCCTGCTGTTGGTGGTGGTGGTGGTGTGTGTTTGTGTGTGTGTGTGTCTTTATCTTCTAAACCTGAAGGGAGCCCTGTCTTCTACTTTGATTTCCATGGGCTCACAAAAACTCCCACCAGATCCTCATGACAGCATCTTAACAGGTTTAGTCTATTATAGTTGTGTCCAAAATACTTTGCTTGAAACTTTACTAATCTCAACATTTTAGCCATACTTTTAATACGTATTATCTGAAGCTGAACTTTCCTAAGTAAAAGAACAGTTCATTTAATAACTAAGTTTTGTGGCTAAGTAATGGTAATTACCAAATACTTATTTTGAGTCTTACTTTTGAAGTTAACTTTAAAATTGACCTTTGTCCATCATTCTGCTTACTAAGCACAATACAATGAACAGAATTTGCACATGTTTTTCCATGAAGGTCACTAGGGACCAGAAGTAAGCAACGTTGACCACAGAATTCCTACTACCTATCTCTCTGCATGTCCAGCCCAGGATATGTGAAGATTTATTGTTAGGAAAATATTACTGACCTATTCTTTGACTGATGAGAATTGTCTCCAGGTTTAGAGTATCAGTTTTCACATCAGCATCTAATTCCTCATAGCTATAGATACAGGAAGAAGATGACTGAGAAGTCAGGTTCTCATTATGAACAATTGCCTCACTTTGCCTTTTCAACTACAGCTTGTGATTAGAATATTCTAGAACTAGGAGTCCCAATTCACTACAGACCATATCTCCTCATCTCAACAGCACTGGGTCTCAGTGATTATGGGTCAAGTGCTGCCAGATACTTGAGAGAAATTTTCATTGTATTTTCTCTTCTTCTGATACTCTGCTCTATGTGCCTGCTCCTGGATTTATCTTGACAGTGCAAATACCTCTCAATTACATGATCTCATAAAACTTTGCACTCTTAAAGTATTCCTCCTTGTGCTGACCGGTTCACTACAGGGTGCTCAGTCCAGTTATTTGCCTTCTATGAAGTCTAGATTTTCCCATGAAGTGGTATGCCTTTCATTATTCTGTTAAGATGAAGCTGTTCTTTCAAAATGTTAGATCTGCAAAACTGGTCCAGACTGTGCCATTTCAATGCTTGTGTATCATGCTTTTGTTTATTGTGGAGTCTGCCCACTCTGAGTCATGGTTTTTGTTGTGCCCTACTGATTGGGTCATTCTGAGCAAGGATTCTGTAAACTTCTCATAATGTCCCTTTCTGATATGGCTGTGATCATAAAATCCTTGAAACGCATCCTTCCTCACTATAAGCTCGAGTGATCCATTTTATAATACATTTTCTGCATTTTAGCAATAACTTTCATGGACATTTACTCCCATGCATGACTGACAGCAACACCCTGCTAATCAGTGACAGGAAAACCTGATGCCTTCACCACAGCATCCTTTTCTCCTATGATCATATTGTGATCTCTATTCTCTCTATTTCCTTTTTTTTAAAAGCTCCAAATAGTCTTACTGGCTTCACTCTATTCTTTATTTGGAAAATGAAATTTCAATTACTCTTTTGACAATGCCTCATGCTTCATCCTCCCTGCAAAGTTCGTGTGTCTCTGTATCCCAAACCCACCATCATGGATCACAGTACATGTTCTTATCTTCAGGGATGTTACCTGTTTAAAAACTTATGCACTATTAAGGGAAGGAAAATACCTTCCCTCCAAGTTCAGATGTTTCTTGACGTCCCCAAGCAGCTGTTATTGGGTCTGATTAGCTTTATGCTCAACTGCCTTCCATTGCAGCTCTAATCTTTTACCAATAATCTGCTAATCTCTGTTCTATCTCCACTTTACACATGACTTTACATTCAATTGTATGGATATCATAGATTCTGAAGACCGAATTCTTTTAACTTATCCTGGGTTTCTTTGAGAAGCTTTGGGCTTCTACCTTTGTAGTTACCTTCTACCACTGTACTTTGTACTTATTTCATGTGACATGCATATACACACATTCAAATTAAGGCATAAGCAGAGACAATATAAATACTGCTAATGATGTCTACTAACTCCTTAGGTGACTAGGCAAATAACTATAACTCCTGAAAATGGTGCATGCTGCTTCAGCAGAAGGCCAGGGCAAGAAAGTGAGCTTAGAGGGCTTTCTAACACTCCAGGGTAGAAGGACTGAGAAAGGATTTAAGAGAGGATGAAAGCCTGGTGTATTAGTCCTCGGAAGGTCCAATAATAAAATAGATGTCCCTTACTTTGGTCTGAGAACCACCACTGGACCTCAGCCGCTCACTCATTCCAAGGCACGCAGAACACCTTCCTTTCACTCTGGCTGGTTAGTAAACATTAAATACCATTGCACACAGAGCACAGCCAACATTCATTCTCAGTATCATCATCATCATCATCATCATCATCATCATCATCATCATCATCATCGTCGATCAGCAGTAGCCGAGGCGGTCCTCTCCATGAAGTATGAGTGGATTCGGCTTCCATGTGGCTCCTGTCAACTATTCAACCCATTTGAGTTTTGTTGTTCTGTTTGCCATCAGAGGATGGATTGTGAGTCACTCTTCTTCCATACAGGTACCAACCTCACCCACACCACCTACTGAAAGGGCCTTTCTTCCTCTGCTCTGCTGTGGCATCACCCATGCTGTAGGTTTAAGTGCTCAGTGTCACCCTCGCCCCCACTCCTCGATGCGTTGTAAGAAGCCTTGGTATTTGGTAATACAAGTTGTACAGGGTTGTTCTCCCTTTGCTGGGCCCCTTACATGTCTGTCTGCATTTCAAAATCAGTTTGGCAGTGACCATGACATTTTAATATTCTCAGATTATTAATGTCTTCTTATATACTGCAGTAAAATACAGGTGTATAGGCATAGAGTATAACTTGCTTTTATAACCTAGTTCTAGTTCTTGCCTGGTCACATTTCTGACCTTTCTCCTCCTTGCCTGCATGCATTCTATAGTAATTGCAAATAAATTGCTTCTCCTATGTGCTTATTGTTAAAAAGGCATCTCATGCTTTTGTGTTTTTCCACATTCTTTCCCTCCTTTAAAAACACACACCCTCCACTGCTGTCTGCCTGTAATACTTATACCCTTCCTTTAGATCTTTCCCCTACACATTCCTGTTAAATAAGGACAGTGATCAGCACATGGATGCTCAAGGCCCATTGTACTGTGTATACATGCCGATTACAAAGGGCATATCATACTGCAGTACCACAAACTACTAATTTTACAATTTTTGCTTATTTATTTTTGAGACAAGTCTCTGTCTCAATCTGGCCTAAAACTCCTGATCTTTCTGCCTCTACTTCCTGAGCACTTGGGTTACAAGTGTGGACCACCATGCTAAGTTTATGTGGTGATAGGATCACTCCCTGAGCCCATGTATGTGACTCATGCATGTGGGTAAGGGTGAACCTTACCAATTCCCCTGCATACATAGCTCAAGCTACAAAATTCTAGCAAAGGTTAGACAGGCTTTTAGAGTACCCCCAAATATATGGGCAGTAAGATAATTGAAACAAACTGTTTCCAAATATTTGTCAAATGCTAAATATTAATGAAACTGATTAAATGATAAATAATGAGCCAGTTACTATGATAAACATGGTGTCACTGAATAAAAATTACTTTATGGTTACCAGTTACATTTTTTAAAAAATCCAGTCAACATATAAAACTATTAAAGATTTATCAAAATACAGATTATACCCTTTACACTGACAGAATTCTAGAATCAATGCTACTCCATAAGCAACAAGGAAACACTGACCACTGAAAAATGCAAACTACCTTCATGACTAACAAACCACAAAGAATGAACAGTTTGTTGCATGTTTATATCAAGTAAGTCATTAAAATATTACAAAACAGCACATCAAAGGCGCCTACTGGCTGATCTAATCTGATCGAATCCAACTACAGATGCCAGCATGATCCCATCACTTCCCCTGCCTCTCTGGTTATCTCAGATAACTGCCTTTTGAATGATCTGCCAAAGATGCTTTATTTATAGACTGCTCAGTGAGAAAATACTTCATCAGAATGGCTTCAACCGTAACTGCAAAATATATTTTTATGTCCATTGGGAAAATGTTATGGTAGGACAGAGCAGTGACTTTCCAGACGTAGAAATCAGAACTGAAATCTCTCCTCTGTCTCTGCACATGCGTGTCTTTCTTCTGCCCTCCCAGGGTGTTGTCAGAACTACAGAGGATACATGGTGCCCACATGTGTGATCACGTGACTTTGGGCAATGCGAACCATCCAGTTCTCCCTGTTTTGTGGGAGTGGGTGTGGCTGCTGAGGAAACAGCATCACAGTGAACAGAGGGATTGTGGGATGATACAGACGATCATAACAGTTCAGCAGGAAGGTGCAGGCTTAGAAACAAGGAGTATTCATTGTGGGATTGAGATGATGTTGCTGATTGAAAACTATTTAGGAGGCAGCCGGGTGGGTACAGGATCCTCTGGTTCATTGGTACACGAAGTGTAATGCAAAGGAACAGGCTCCTGGCTTGAGTGATTGGATAAAGAGACAGCCTGTTAAGGTGAAGGAGTGGATGGGGATCGAGAAGAAGTATGTACCCCTGAAACCAACAGCTGCCTCTGGGACTAAACCATGGGAGATAAAGAACAAACTTCAGACAGGATGGTTGGGTTAACAGGGCCAGGCTATTTCATGATGTTGGGAAATGTGACTGTGTCTTGGAACCCTGACTTACACCTGTTCTTCCCTTAACATTCAAAAAATGTTTACAAAAGTCAGTGAAATCACAGGTCCTGGTGTAGTAGTCAGAATAAAACACCAATGACATGATCAAATCCACTTTGCAGGCTGTTGGAATTTGCATCTAATTTGCATTTAATTTGCATCTAAGACTTTTAAGTAGTAACTAATCTAAGAAGATTTTAGCTTCATTGACTCTCTAGTCAGGCATAAACCTTTTCATCACAGGCAGTTTTACTTACCGTCTTATCCACATGATGGTCTCTGACACTTACTAAAGCCAAGATACTAGTTGGAAGGGAGCATGTCATTATTGCAAACTCAAGGGAAGTTCAAAGTCTTGGTCTCAAAATCCTGACAGTTAAAGCAATTATTGATGAAACTATCACACAAGACAAACATCCCTAAGTGTATGTTTTGTTTCATATTTATTTATTTATTTATTTATTTATTGAGACAGGTTTTCTCTGTGTAGCCTTGGAAGTCCTAGAACTCACAGAGACTTACCAGTTTTACCTCCTAAGTGCTGGGATTAAAAGGCGTATGCCACCATTGCCCAGCTGCTGACTTTCTTTATAGTCACAAAGGAATAGGAGTTTCAAGTTTAAATCAGCTTTAATATGAGCTTGATACACCCTATAATTATCTGAGAAGAGAATCTCAACTGACCAAGTGCCTAAATCAGAATAGTCTGTTGCGGATCGTGTTGACTGTCCACTGATGTAGGAGGACCCAGTGCATGGTGGATATTTTATCACTAGACAGGTGGTCCTGAACTGTATGAGAAATTTGGCTCAGGGTAAGCCCACCTGAAAGCCAGCTAGTGAGAAACACTGTCCAAGGTTCCTGCTGCACTTCCTTGGTTGTGAACTGAGATCCTTCAAGTTCCCAATTTGAGTACTACCTTGATTTCTCTCAGGATTAACTGTGATTCAGACTTATAATCCAGCAAACTCTTTCTCCCCCAAGTTACTTCGAGTTGGGAGTATTTTATTATAGCAACAGAAGTGAACAACAACGCAGTCATGAAGCTCTGTACAAATTCTTCTAAGCCCCATGAAGTTGCAAATGTTTCTCACTGTGGTAGCATGGAAGGAGGGATGAAGAGGGAATACTGTCTCCATCTTTAGTCATGTGGATGGATGTGGATGTGTGCACATGAGTGCAGGTGCCTGCAGAAGCCAGAGATGTTGTATCTCCCTGCAGCTGGAGTGACAGGCAGTTGTGAGCTACTTGACATGGCTGCCGAGACCTGAATCTAAGTTCTACAAGAGCCATGTGTTCTCTTAACCGTTAAATCATCTTTATAGCTAAAGAAGGAGTAATTTCAAATAGTGTAATATATAAATGATACATTTGATTATTGACTTCATTCTTCTCTCTTTAATACATGCTTTTAAAAATGCTTTCCATAGTATAGAAAGATCATTTGTAATTATTTTTTGACAACTTGATCAATAACATAAGCTTTTACTGCTATTTTTCTCTCTCTCCCTGTAATATGCTTATAGTATGTTTATGTGTTTATGTGCACATATGTTCACGTGTAAGTGGAGGCCAGAAACTATGCTGAGTGTTTTCCTTTCTAACTCTACTATCTTTTTATTGAGACAGTGCCTCTCGTTGAATCCAGAGCACATGGGCTAAACTGGCTGGCCACTGAGTTCCAGCTGAGTCTATCTCTGACCCTCCTCACCCCACTGCTCCCAGCACTAGGATTATAGACAGTGGCACGAAGCCTGGTTTTTACATAGTTCTTCTTGATTGCATGGCATGTACATTACAAATAAATATATTTTATAAGGATAGGAGATACAACTGGCATCAGCTTTATGTTTTGAATAAAAGAATGACTTTTCCGGAATTATGTTACTGAAGATTTCTTGGTTTTATAACATGATATAGCATTTGCTCACTCCACTAATATTTACCCAGAAAAACTCATATTTTCTTCCTTTGGAAATTGTTAGAACATGTGTTCTAAAGTACATCTGGAAACAAAAAGAAACAGAATCTTCCTAGCCACTGGTAACGTTTCTCTCGTTTTCTTTACCTCATGGGAAGCTACTTCTGGTTTATCATTTATCAATTAAATAAACCACTTATTACAACATAATTCTGAAATGAACATTTCTTCCTAGGGAATTCCCTTAAAAATCCTTTCTAGTCTTGCCTGGGTGATGTATTATTTTAGAAAGCCAATATTATGTAAACAGTCTCAGATTTGCAAATGAATTAAGCATTATTTTCACTACGACATGTTTTAATATCATTCATTGGTTCTAAAAACATTTTTGTGTGATTTTCAATATTGAATTATTCAGTGCTTTAATTGTCAAAAGTAAAATGGTTGGATAACTAAGCACAAAGAAATATGTAGGAATTCCTTTAACTATCACATTTTAAGTTTTATACCTATGAAAAGAGTTGAAATTATTAGGATAATGCTTGAAGCTAATTCATTTTCAGGCAGAAATTTTTCTTATGTGCTTACACATTCTTTTGGTTCTTCCTCTTTTAATGATGTGTAACTGTAAGCATTCATGATTTATAATTCTCTAGAATCCTTCCAGGGAATGACTACAGATAAGGAATATTTCCATGAGTATAAGGTGATTCCTTTTAGGAACAATGGTTTAATATAAGAAGAGGAGATTCCTCCATCACTCTTATGATGATGGTGGTGGTGGTGGTGGTGTTGATGTGTGTGTGTACGTGTGTGTGCGTGTGTGTGTGTTAGTTTTACTCACTCTGTCTGGGGAGGAGACATACCAGAAACTCTCCATTTTTTTTATTGGATATTTTATATATTTACATTTCAAATGTTGTCCCCTTTCCCAGTTTTCCCTCCAGAAATCCTCTCTTCCATTCCCCCTCCACCTCCTTCTATGAGAGTGCTCCCTCTCACACCTACCCACTCTCACCTCACTGCCCTGGCATTCCCCTACACTGGGGACTCAAGCCTTCACAGGACCAAGAACTTCTCCACCTATTGATGCCAGACACTGTCATCCTCTGCTACATATTTGGCTGGAGCCATGTGTACTCTTTGGTTGGTGGTTTCATCCCAGGGAGCTCTGAGAGGTCTGGTTGGTTGATATTGTTGTTCTTCCTATAGGGTTGCAAACCCCCTTAGATAATGGCTGCAGTCCCATGGTGTTTCAGAGCGTGACCTCTGAATTCGACTATGTTTAAATTTCTGCACCATCATTTATCAGGTTTATACATGCAATCCATCTTCTAAATGACAGTTCCCTCTGTTATATGTAGTTGTTAATAGTCTAGTGTCTACTTCTCACATCCACAGAACAG
>NW_021604633.1:10223474-10297899 GCF_004785775.1 Grammomys surdaster | reverse complement strand
TGTAGTTGTTAATAGTCTAGTGTCTACTTCTCACATCCACAGAACAGTGAGTGGAATGAAGCATTTCACATGTTTATTTAGTTCTGTGTCTCAGGCAAGATAACCAAACATGACTACCAAAATTTCAACCATTATTCTATTACTCTTTGATTTCCTTTAAAAAACCTTTTAAAAGAAAAATTTAATTCCCTTAAGATGAGTATATCCCCTGATTAAAAGCTTAGTGGAACTTACAGCTAGGGTGAGATCAGATAAGAAACTAGCAAGTATCTCTAGCAAACATCTCTCTGTCTCTTCTAGGCTGCTCTGAGCTCCCCTGGACTGTTCACTGTTCGATCCTACACTGTCAGGCCTAGCAAACTGAAAATCTACAGCTAAACAAAGTAAGACTGTTGTCACAAGCAAACATTTCATGTAAACCTAATGAAATGTTGCCACCAGTGGCTTCCACAAGACTTAGAGCAATACGACTTCGAAGATTTGAGAGACTATCTAAAAATGTCCAATTTGTCATTGTTAAATTCTGTTTTGTGAACACAGGTACCCTGAGACCATTTTCTCCAGCAAATGACTTGGGTCCTTCTAATACAGGAATGCTAGAGTCAATACAAAGATAAGGATCAGTAGAAATTTAAAAGAAAATGGACATTATTACTATGATGGGAATGACTAAGCACCCAACCGACTTGACCTGCTCAGTTTCCATCTTTTGCTCTGTTCTACCACCACATTCCCCAATTCCCATCCATATTTGCTCAAGGCTTTTGTGCGGTTGCAGCGATGAGCAAAGCTTATCTTCAGGAAGGAAACTGGGGGATTGCAATGGCTGTGAAAGGGCTTGTGTTGAGCCCAGCAGCAGTAAGTGACACAGATAAGCTTTGGCTGAAGCCACTGATGAAGGGTATGTAACGTGTGGGACTCCGAGCAACAGTAAGAGAAAGAGTCCCTTATTAGATCATGATTAGCAGTTTCAGTGTGGGAATGGCTAACCATTCAGCACTGCCTCAGCTACTCAGTTTAGAAGGAAGCCAGCCCCACAGGTCCTCCTTTCTTCCTCTCCTAACCTTACTCCTTTCTAGTGTTTATAAAAAAAAAAAAAAACCTTCTTTGCTTGCCCAGCCTTTCTCTTTCTCAAAGAAGGCCACTTTAATCCAAAACCAATTATTAAAAATACTTATTATATTATTTTTTGAGAATTTTGTATGACCGTTGTATTTACATCACTACTGCCTTTTTCGACCATTACACTTCCTGTGTATCCCTACTCCCTCACGACTATATGTGCTATTCTTTAAGCATTGTTATACATAGATAAACACATACATATGTTTGTATAGGTACAGCCTACTGAGTCAGTTTAGTGTTGCTCATATATGTGGTGTGTGTGTGTGTGTGTGTGTGTGTGTGTGTGTGTGTGTTAGAAATCAGCCCTTGGGATTGGATAACGTACTATGGGATTGATACCTAGAGAAAAATGAATTTCCCTCTTAGCAACCATTAATTTCCTGTAGGACATCATTTAGGGGCGTGGTCTTGTCATATGTTTTCCATCTGTGATGGTGTACCCACTGCTATTGTGATTACACAGATCTTGCTTAAGTGAACATGGTGTTAATATCCATGGGTGTTGTTTCATGTCAGAGACAGAAAATAGTGTCTTATCCTGTAGCAGAATCCTCTTCGTCAGTGTGCCCCTGACCCTCAGACACAGGGGTTGGGTTCTAGATGTATCACGTGGAGATAAGCACCCTACAGGAAGCCGATCACAAAGACTCTTTAACCATATGTTATGTAAACTCATGTGAAGGGACGACCCCAGAAGTTTCCTTTCTACAATTATTTGTTGTGTGGTAGTGGTAGTGGGTACCTGTCATGGTATGTGTGGAGGTCAGAGTATAACCTACAGGGGTCAATTCTGTCCTTTCACTGTGTGGGTCTTAGAGACTGAATTCTTCTGGCCATTAGGCTTGGCATCAGGATCTTTACCCACTGACCCCCCTCTAAGAGTCATTTAATCCCTAGCAGGTAAAAACATGCAAAAAAGAAACCATTAGTTTCCCATTTTATTTTAATTTGATTCAGTTAAAGATACGTGGAAAATTTAAGCATTGTTCTTTTACAGAGTACAGTTCGATAAACCACTCAAGTAAATTTATCAAACTCATAACATTTTTGGAATGTTTGAGTCATATGTCCTTCTGAAAGCCATCCAAAAGGAAACTCACCCAAGATAAATAACTTTCTTGAATGCAAATACACATTCATGTCCATTCAAGAACTTCAGATTATATCCTCGCTTTGAAATAAGACTTCAGATACACGGTATAATAAAATCACTTATCCTGAGGACTTCAAAGAGAGAGAAGATATTTTGTAAAACGAAGTGATGAAATTTTTATTGTCTTTATTATTTACCATGTTAATAAACAAAAATAAGCTAGCACCAAGTCACAAATGATCGAATTATTTCTTTTAAAGCTCTCATGAGGAATGTTCAAGAACTATGTTCGACATTTCATGCATCTTCTTGTTTCTATATTCTTTTAAAGGAAAAAATATTTTTTTCAGATTGCCAGAATAAACATTTTGCTCCTGGAAAAGTTAACTTTATGATTTTGTTTTATATCCAGCCAAGAAAAAAAAAAGTCAGATTCCATTTGCTTTGTTCAAAATCAGCATCCAATCTAGGTCCCATGTATTGCCTCCAAGTGCTAAATTCCATGGGCTCTGCTTACTCTATGGCTGTCTGAAGTGTTACTATGTCATCGTGTGGGATCTCTGGATTGATTTTTCTTCTTCTTATACATTAAATTGAACTCTCAGTTTTCTTGTAAACAGACTAGAGCGTATCCTGTGTGTGGTTTGCACCACGGTGACACAGTCGGTTTACTGTGCCGCTGTTAGAGGTGCTCAGACTGACCCCTGAACTGCGTGGTCAGCTTCTGAGCTCTCCAGTCTTATGTTCTGCTCTCCCACCTATGGTCAAATGATATTTTGTAAGACTCCTTTTGTTTACCTTATGCTAACACAAAGTGAGGATCTTTCCTGAATCAAACCTTTTTGCTACTTGCAGTAGCGAAAGCGTGGCTTTTCAAATGTCACATCATTTCTCTGCTAACTGTGTAGTGCGTGTTCTCGCATCAATGACAATCATCCGGGTGCACCGTAAGACGAATTTCCTTTCGAAAAGATAAATATTGCTTTAAAGTTTCTTTTAATTTTGAGATTAAAATTATTTTATTTCTCACTTCCCCTTTCTCCCTTCAAACCTTCTCTATACTCCCCTTTCATATTTATAGCCTCTTTATTTATCAACAGTAATTACATGCACATATATATGTGTAAACACACACATTCTTAAACATAAATTACTCAGGGTGTATACTGTATAATATCAGTTGTGTGTGTGTGTGTGTGTATGTGTGTGTGTGTGTGTATGTGTGTGTGTGTGTGTGTGTGTGTGTGTAGGACTGACCATTTGACATTGGATAAACAAATGGAGTGCTCTTCCCTGAAGAAGTCTATCTTTCACTATCAGAACTTAGTTGCCTGTAGTTCTTTATGTAGGGTTGAGGCCTCTTAGGGGGTTTTTCCTAAGGTGAAATTTTGTTTAGTATATAATGAATTGTAATGCCTTTTGGCATTTGTTTCGAGGTTAATGGTTCATTGATACCTTTTATATAGCAAGTATGAGAATTATTCAGTGTGTTCCAGCATTACCTAGCAGGAGGCCTTTGGGGCTGTTGTCTCTTTTTCTAAGATGGCTCCATTATTCTCTACCAACCAGCTCAGATCACCCCATCCTCAGTTCTCTTTTGTGCTGATTAATTTTAACTGCCAACTTTATATAGAATCACTTGGGAAGAGGGAAGACAGTTTTAGTGAGGCTTTATCTCAATCAAGTTAGCCTGTGAGCACTACTAGAGAGAATTTGACTTGATGGCTAATTGATGTAAGAAGACACAGCCCACTGTGGGTGGTACCATTCTCTAGGCAGGGGGTCCTGAATGGTACCCGAGAGAAGAAAGCAAGCTGAGAGCAAGCAAACAGGGAAAGACCTATCCATGCATTTTTTAAATCTCTTGTGTGCTTGACTATGGATATGTTACCTTAAGTTCCTGCCTTGACTTACTGTAATAATGGACTGTAACCTGGAATTGAAAGCCAAAAAAACCATTTATTTTCTAAGTTACTTTTCATCAGAGTATTGTCACAGCAAAATAAATGAGAATAGATTTTTTTTGTTTTTTTTTTTAATTGTTTGTATTGTTTTTACCTCTTAACAACCATTTCCCCCAAAGGTCCCTTGTTTACTGCAAAATAATATTAGAAATATTTTGATTGATATTGGCGTCAAATGTGTCTGGTATTCTTTAGCATGTGAAGCAAGAACAAAACTGCATACATTTTAAATCACAAATTTGTTTTCTAAGTTTTAATTCCATTCTAATAGCACAATTTCAGAAAGCTACTTGATTTTCTACTGCTGCCTTGTTTTTCCTTAATTCCCCAAATCTTGATTGCCTGTGCAGTGCCTAATCTTTTTCAGTTTCTGAAAAATCCTTTTCAGTTTCAATCTGTTTGCCCTCCAATCAAAAACTTTGTCAGCTAATGATGGCACTGGTAGGATTGGAGATAAGAACAGGAAAAAAGCCGGAGTGCTCCTCCTCATTCCTCTGTCTGGGGAGAAGCTTCAGGTGTGGCTGTGTCTCCTTGAGTGTCCCAGTCTCCAGCACAGACCCACTGTGGCTCCTTTCACTCTGCTCCTTATCACTGCATTTACATTTCTGTCCTTCTACCCAAAGTGTGGAGAGATGTCCTTCTGTCTCTAAAAATCTTGGTTATCACTGTAGGTCTCTTAATTCTTCTGACACTGTTCTGGCTTATTCTCTAAATTATATGGCCTTTGAAAATATATCAGCTGACCTAATTGGCCCTCGGTAATAAAACTAGGGAACTGTATGAAGGAGCTACTAAAACACACTCAGTGACAAAATGGCCGTTTAAAATACTGTTATTGGCTTGAATTCTTTTCCCTTCCATGAAGTGCACTTCTGAAGATGTGAAACATCTGTGACCTAAGTTAGTTACTCTAATAGCCCTTTGCTTTGTGATTATGTTACCAATTTATATATGGTTGTTCATGTGTGCTTAATATAGTTCCATATTCAGGAGATTCTGTTTTATACTTAAGGCAATGTATTTATATGGGATAAAAGTACATATAAAATACATACACATACATATTTCTCCTGACCTGTGCCCTAATGTTCCCTGCTTGTTTGCTATGATTGTTTCAGTCAGCTTTTTGTTCGTGCTTGTAATATTCTTTTTGTAACATATATTTCCCAATTCTTGTATTAAGTATACTATACCATTTATAACTTGCTATATCATATTTCACCAAGACATCTCCATATTGCTACACAGAGAATCCCTTCCTTCTTTTTCACTACTGTCAATTACTTTCTCACATAGATAAAACCATACATAATTCAAGCCATTGTACACTGCTCAACATGTAGGCTTCTTCCAGCTTTTGTTATTAAAGAACAGCAAAGAGAATGGCTGTTTATTTGTCATTTTGAACTTGTGACTGTATATTTAGAAAGACAGAGTCCTGGAAGCAGAATACTTGGTTTATTTTAATATGTAATGTTTGACAAATCTTCTAAAGGACTCATATCATATAGCAAGACAGCAGCTGGCTGCTGACAGCCTTGTCTACAGACTATGCTGATAGACTTTTCTTGTGTCAGCCAGAGCAAGTGACAAATGACATCTCAATGTCATACTGTATGAAGTCCAATATCTCTTCTTATGAACAAGAACTATTTGCGTTCTATGACCTGTCCACACATGTTAGCATATTTTTAGAAAAATAAGAAAAAGCTCAGGCTTAGAAGTGAGAGAATCCCTATTTCATCCTAGGTGCTTAATTCTACTCTCAATTTTCCAGCGAACAACCACTAAGCTTTAGTTTCATTCTACTGCTTGGTGTTTCTTTCTGAAGTAAAGATGGTGTCACAACAGGATTTTGGAACCTATGGCATGTTGTGTGTTCCCCTTTGCAGCATCTTAATGTTGTTTTCAAAACTCTAAAACCAGAGGTTGTTAGGAATTCTCGATGAGAAATCCCAACAATAAACCACCTGGGGAATCTTGTAGCTGCACTTACGAAATTTTTTAAATTTCTAACATACACTAAAGAGTCAAATCTTTGGCTTTGACATGAAATGAGAATGACAAAAGTCAGGTTTAATTTCTCAAACATCGTCCATTTGTTCTACATAAAAAAATAATGTAAAATCATCCGCAAAGGATTGTTTTCCTCAATCAGGAACATCTCCATTGATATCCAATGTTCTGAAAGACATACATGACATTTCCTGCAAGATTAATAAAATGAACGAAAAGGACAGGAAAAACCCAAATGGCCAATTACATAATTTGCATTTTCAGAGACTTATTTGCAAACCTTAACTAAAAAATAAGTCTAAGATTAGATTACCTTAATATTCATTTAATGGTAGAAAACCAGAAGGTTTCATGTTTGAGGGTGGGCAGCTCCTCCTCCACCTCTTCCTCCTCCTCCTCCTCTTCTTCTTCTTCTTTTTCTTCTTCTTCTTCCTCCTCCTCCTCCTCCTCCTCTTCCTCCTTCTTCTTCTTCTTCATCATCATTGACATTGTCATCATTATTGTTGTCTCAGTTCTCTGGATTTTATAACAAACAGGAATATAGTGTCTGGAAAAAAAATCTTCACAATGTGTAAAGAGGCATGCTGGTTTACAATTAGTTGTTTTACTTAGATTGATGTCTATAAGCATTTTATTTGGCTTAATTTAATTATTAGTGAAAACTTTCCATCAACTATTAAATTAGTAGACACAGTAGAAGACATAACAAGGGGAAATGTAACAAATGGTATACACTGTAAGTAACAGGAAAGAAACCAACTCTGAATCTTAACAGAATATTTGAGAAGAAATTCCCAGAACACCACCTAACACTGTAATCTATGTAAATATAGTCACTTAGAAAAGACATGTAGTAGAACACTAATTTGAGTAACTTTGTAAATATCAATTACCAACATTTTCCAGGCTATCAAGCAAGATCCAACAACGACATTCACCTCCTTCATGTCTGACACTCCTGGCTATACCCTTGGATACCCTCAATTCTACCAATCAACCAATCAATCCAATAAATGTTTGTTAATCACCCACTATATACTCTATACTATGGCAAATGTTTGAAGCATGGCGTTCATAGTACTAATGCTTGGTTGTTGAACTCAAGGTCTTTACAACTAGAAGTACTTCTGGAAATACAAAAAAGATCTATGTGGTGGTTTCAATATGCTTGGCCCAGGGAGTGGCTTTATTAGGAGATGTGGCCTTATTCAAGGAAGTGTGTCATTGTGAGTGTGGGCTTTAAGACCCTGGTCATAGCTGGGCAGTGATGGCACATGCCTTTAATCCCAGCACTTGGGAGGCAGAGGCAGGCAGATTTTTGAGTTTGAGATGAGCCTGGTCTACAGAGTGAGTTCCAGGACAGCCAGGGCTATAAAGAGAAACCCTGTTTCAAAAAACCAAAACAACAACAACAACGACAACAACAATAGCAACAACAACAAAAACAGACTCTGGTTATAGCTGCCTGGAAGCCAGTCTTTTAGCAACCTTCAGGTGAAGGTATAGAACTCTCAGCTCCTCCTGTACCATGTCTGGATGTTGTCATGCTCTCACCTTGATGATAATGGACTGAACCTTTGAACCTGTAAGCCAGCCCCAATTAAATGTTGTCCTTATAAGAGTTGCCTTGATCATGGTGTCTGTTCAGAGCAGTAAAACCCTAACTAAGAAAACAAGAATATGAAAAACTAGAAATCAGAAATAAGTCTACAAAGAGAAGTTAATAGAGAAAGAAGAATCTTTTAAAGAAATGATATCAAGACAAAGTACAGCCATATGTAAAAGGAAGAGCATGGACTACACTGTATACCAGGTACAAAATTAATTGAAATAAACACAGCACAAATGCCAAGGACTAAAACTACAAAACTCTTAAAAACAAAGAGACAGATCTTTGTGACCTGAGATGGAACAAAGGCTAAGACCACAGGAGCCCCAAGAGAAATAGATTAGTGTTCATCCAAATTTTAAAAGTTATGTCTCAAAGGATGCTACCAGGAATGTGAAAGAACACAGACCCTGAAGAGACTGTCTGGATATACAAGGGACTGCTCCTGTCCAGCTGTAACAAAGGCCTGAAATTTTAAATGGACACGTATATAGGCATATATTTCTCCATTGGAGATATAGAAATGGTGAAACACAGAGCTGAATACAGAGTATCACTGGACACCAGAACCAAACTGAAGGTATGCCTTGTACCCAATGAGAGAAGCAGCCCACAAGGGCTACTACAGATGTAGAGAAACCAGAGGTCCTACTTGATGAGGGTATGGAACAATACTTTGGAAAAACAGAGTGAATGTATGATCAGTATATTAGATATAAACCCAAATGAAATGAGATAAAATCAGGGACACATATGTATACAGGAGCCCTACAAGCAATGGAAACAAAGTATTATCTAGCTATAGAAAAGAAGGAGGGCAAAGGTAGGCTAAGGCATGACAGAACCTTGAAATGCTATGTAATTAAGAAGGCTGTAAAAAAGTATATTACTAGGCACTTTTGGTTCATGGAATCTTCACCTCAATGGCAGTTTCTCTGAAATTATAAAAGAAAATGTATTTTCATACAAATTGGTCTAATGGGGCTGGCAGAGCAATCTGATACAAGGACATATCAACACACCACCAATGGCCATCTTATAAACCCACGATACAAACATAGAAGAGTGTGTGGGAGCCTGCAAGCCATGCTGGTCCATATTTTCCCTGGGAGGAAGCAGAAGACTTAGGTCTCACCCTGCCTCCAGCTTTTTGTTTTTGTTTAATGTTTATTTAAGCTTGGGGCTGAGAAGGAAAATCACATCTGAAAGATACCTTATTTTGTTGGATTCTGCCATCTTGGGACTGGCAGAGTTTTTCCTCAGTAACCCATCCCTTAGATGAGAATACGAATGTTTTTCATCTTTTCTTTGGAGGTCAGCTTGAAGAGTGAGCCTGTTACATTCTTGTTAAAAACAAGCATTTTGTAACTGGGGAGAAAATAAAGACGACAGTCTGACTGCAAAGGAGAAGGGCACAACTGTGGAGTCAATGTTCCTCTGAAATAGTCACTTCTAAACAGCTGTTTCCAGAGGATATATGTTATGTGATTTTACTTTCACAAAATTTCAAAATAAGAAGCCACAAAAGGGAGATAGTGATGAGATATGGCTAAAGATAGGAATTTATGTTTGATTTGCAGGGAGATGAGGCGGCTCAGCTCCATGATTATGAAAACCACTGAACTAAGCTCCCAGTATGAGCTGTGTTTTACTAATGGTATATCTTAAAACATTAAAAAGTACAGTTGCAATTAAGTCTATGAATTTTGGAGGTAGTAGACAGTGAGTTTCCATCATTTGACAAGCATGGTAAACAGACAGACAAACTCACCCTCAGCATTTCCGTGTACAAAAGCATAGCAAAGGGAAGGATATAGCCTGGAGTTTAATTACTGCAGGATTTTTATAAGAATGTAGATGCATTAAAAAAAACATTAACAATGAAAGCTACTGTCAAAAATTATCATCCCAGAATCATTGGCTCTGTGTTATGGAATAAAGACACAACATACAGGTTTTCTGTTTGTTTGTTTGTTTGTTTGTTTGTTTGTTTTTCCATATGTTTTTCCTACCATACCAAGGGACAAAAAAAAATGATGATTTCTTCTCTCAGGAAGAGTCTGAATAGTGCTAAATAGTGCTTGGAGCAACTGGTTTCTATGTTGTTGCAAGTTTGCTTCTAGAATGAGCCCAATCTTAGGTACCAGAAATGCCTATGGTGCCTTTGGCACATCTAGAGGCTCAGCCCCACCACAAGAGCACTTACAGTTTGGCCTTATAATTCTTTGTCATTCCTGGGAATTCTCTTGCTTGATAGTCAATTCATTGCATGCTAATTTGATATGAAAATGGTTATCTACATGACTCAACCAATCTGGACAATCTATTCTGATTTACCTTTAGAAGCAATAAGCTTTGTATTTATCTAAATACGAACTTCTACATTGTTCAAATGAATTGACTCCTCTCATAAGATGCTTCAGAGGTTTCGTAAGTAAGTTGATCATTGAGTCTTATACATGCCATCATGTGCTGGTCTATTTTATGCCAACTTGACACATGCTAGAGAAACTTGGAAAGAGGGAACCCTGGCTATGTAATACCTCTGCTAGATTGGCCTGGGGATAAACCCATGGTGTAATTTCTTGATGGTTGACATGAGAGGATCTACTGCACATGGTTTATGTCATCCTGGGCTAGTGGTCCTGGGTGCAAGAAAGTAAGCTAAGCCATGAAGAGCAAGCCAGTAAGCAGCATTCCTCAATGGCCCTCTGCTTCAGTTCCTGCCTTCATGTTCATGCCTTGAATTTCTGAACAGACTCCCTTTAATAAATTTACAAGTTGTAATGTAAAAGAAACCTTTTACTCTCTAAGTAGCTTTGGGTCTTGGTGTTTTATCATAGTAATAGAAACACCAAGATAATCATAGAAGCATTTTAAATACTAAAGAAATCTTACCAATTTGCATAGGATATAGAAAAGACGTTACAATGTCTGAAGATAGTTATAAGGAACACTTTATAAGTACACATTCCTGAATTGCTAATGAGGTTATTTGTAGAAACTATTCTGAAAGAGATTTGGAAAAAAGGGTTTTTAAAATGTGCAATCTTTGATCCAGCACTGTGCTTATTATTAATTTGGCCAAAAAAAATTTTGAGAGCTAGTTCTCAAGAATAATTTAGGTAAATATTGTATACAATGATGAAATATTAAATATAACTAACAATTAAATAATTAATAATTAATTATTAAAATAATTATTAATTATTAAAATAATTATTAAATAATAATTATTTGCACCAATAAAATTAAACATGCATATGGTTTGCATTTATATAAAATCATTCATTATATACTCTTTGAAAGCAGTGAGTTTTAAACAGTATGCATTATAGGCTTATAATATAATTTAAATTCTGTATCAACTTGTCTATAACTACCCATATATGGACATGCATGTATTTAACTTTATCACTTGGATTTAATTTGCAAACTATCTTTTACTCCTGATTAGCTCCAATAATTCCTTAGATTCCTAGCTTTGCAAACCTTTGGCTTCTGGGCTCAGTGCCTTTGTTCAGAATTCATAACTCTCAGCATATAAGGTGTGAAAGTGTACTTACTACTGAACAGTAAAAAAAATGTACCATTTGCTTTGGGATTTTGAACCTGTGCATGCTGTGATAGCATTTGAAAAGAGCATTTAGGAGTAGTTTGTGAGCCATTGTTATATTGTTCATTACCTATATGAGGCCTTGTAGAATACAAACTAGACAAAGCACATACTTTGCTCCGCCTGACTTATTCATGGTGTTCTGTGATACTTGAAAGAGACTCAGATGCTACTGAAATTTTCCTGGCAAAGATACTAACTAATCTTTTGATAGGCTTTGCAGTTTGCTTTCTTCCTATATCTATAGGATTGTTCATCATGTCCCAAACACAGTCGTAGTTCTAACAAAACAAGCATTCCCTAAGTTGGGCATCTGTTCTGTTTTTCTTTTCATTGCCTGACTTCAGCTCCTGGTAGTACCAGTTTCCTACTGCTAAAGAGAAAGAAATAGACCCTACTTCTATCTAATCATAGCCTTTACCTCTATTTTACTTTGAGATGTGATTAACATAAATATGTAAAATAGGAAAAAAAGTTTCAAATGTAGGCATATATGTTAGGATGTTTGAAGATAAGTATTCACTGTTAAGATCATCAGCATAAACCCACTCCATGAATGTACCCATCTCCTTCAAATGTTTCCTTTAATCCTTGTTGTGCATTTTTATGGTAAGAGTTATGGGAAGAAAAAGTACCAAAGTTCTTATCATTCAGGATGTATAATACCTCACATATTTTGATTAAATAACAATCTTCCTTTTCCAGGAATAAAACTGTGTGAACAATAGAATATGTATTTCCTAAGGATTTTAAATGGAAACATCATTAAGATTGACAGTGAGTATCCTAAGAGGCTTATTTTAACAGAAAACTTAAGATTCCATTCAGTGTCAGGCATTCTGTATATCTTAAAGTCTTCTTAGCATCTTTATTTTGAACTGGCAAAGTCTCCTACAAACATTGGTACTTCTTGGAGTTCGAACTTTAACAACTGAACTTTTCTGCTCTTTATAGGACAGGTAAACGATAGAGAATGCTGGCTTTCTTCCTACACTTATCACTATGTATGTTGCCTGAGAGGAAGAAAAGGAAGAATTGCCCATTTTGGTTTGTTAAAACTGAGAGATGCTACTTCAGGGAGGAAAGGGTCTGTTGCTTGGTGTGAGACATAGGAACAGGAATACTCTAATAGCTGGTGGCAGTCTGCTTGCAGTTAAATGGGGTTCAGCCTCTGGCAGACAGGCTCGGGGGAGTTTCTGAATGCCTTCATGTCTCCTTAGGAGAAAGAGTAGGAAGATCATTTAGAGCAAACTGTTAGCCAAGGATCCCATCCTGACAGACTCCATCCAGATGAGGAAATGGATGGAAACCAACAGAGCACAGTGTATGGGACGTTCAGCAGCCCCTGATCTCCATCTCTCCTCCTGGCAACGGCTCTAGGGAGGCATCTCTTATCTCCACTTCCCAACATTACCACTTAACATTTTCCTAATAATTTTAATGCCGTTCCTGAGGGACATTATTTTTCTTCTAGCACAAGGTAGTATGCATAAGGCAGTAAAAACTTATATAATAAACCATAGAGAACGCTTTACCATATTCCAAGAACCACAATATTTCATTTTGCATGTTTTCTGACTACAATGCAGTGAAATTAGAAATACCACATGTAGCCAGAGAAAAACAGTTCTGATGTTGTAGGAATAACAGATTCTTCTGTCTGGCTTACTTGTTTGTACTGGTTTGTTTCTATCTACTCATGGATTTTAATGTCTCTCTACTACTTGGATAATACTTTATGTGAATATATAAACATATATGAGAATAAAGCAGTTAGACATTTCTACAATAGCTTCAATATCTCGGTTTGAAAGGAAGGGCCAAGTCATCTTGTGTGTATTTGCAAATTTTATATCTGATTTTTAAAAGAGCAAAACAAAACTCCTTAGAATCAGGACTAAGTTTCCAGTATAAGCGTATCTAATGTTTAGAATCAGGTTATACATTCACAAGCTGTTTCTCTTTCTGTTTAAAAAGCCCCACTCACTCAAGCTGAAGATTTAGAAATAGATTTAGGACTAGATTTAGGGATGTATCTTAGTTGTAGAGTACTCTCCAGGCATATGTCAGGCTCTGGGTTAAATGTAATAATTCAATTGATACAAAGTTATGTTAGTCTACCTGTGTATTTAGGTCTATAAAGCTCATTCATTGAACCATTTTATTGAATACTTATTATATGGATGTCATCACAGAGAAATCGTTGAACAAAAATCTACATAGTTAGTACTTTACACTACAAATTTCACAAGAAATAGTCTATACATCAAAACTGAATTCCCTCAAGACTCGTTTTAAAATTACACTAAAATGCAAGTTGCCCCGAGCCTGGAAATATCTTGGTGATGCAAGTATTAGTGTGATTTAGCTACCAAGAGATTGTTTAGTGGGAAAATGAAGATAAGAGGAAAGAAGACTAAGAAACCCAACTTTCAAAGTAAGCGGCTGCTCTGCCTTTCACTGAGTCATCTCTAGATGAAAGCCTGGGGGACTTTATCTAACCAAGGTAGGTCACATAAGCAAGGTGGGATAAGAGGCAGTGTAGTGTATCAGAGAGCACCTCCTCTGGGGACCATGAACAAATAGGGAGCTTCTTCCCATAGAACTCAATCAAACAAAACAGATAAATTTAACATTTAAAAGTACAGTCTTGGGCTGTTAGAGCCAAGAAAATAAAATTTCTTAAAGGTTTCATGTTGCAAAATCAAAGTAACTATTTTCTTCTGTGTTCCAAATATTGGCGTTAGGATGTCATAGATTCTGTCTTAACATATCACTTTAGCCTTAGCTTCTCTTGCTATTATTGGGGAGGGAGCAGGGAGGATAATGCAACTTATTTCTGGATTCCAAAAGTAGTCTTATTGTCTCCATTATCATAGCCATTGGTGATCACAACATACTACCCTCCTGGCACCCTGTTCCTCTTTACCAGGCCGCATCTTAATCATGGCCAGTTGAAATCACCCTCTTGTAGTATTCTCTGGATCCCTCTGGGACAGATGACCTTGCTAATGCTTGGAGATCTTGTAATACTCTTGGATATTGTCCTTTCTACCATTTTAAACTGCTCACCGTCTAACAGATTTGAACTTAAGATTTCTCAAGAGTAAATCCACTTCACCTTCTGTAAACTAAGTTAAAGTCTCAGGGTTCGTCCATGCAGGGTGGTTTTGCCTAACTATAAAGGCAGTCTGAATTATTAGCAACTGTTTCTATTCCCACTTACCACAAGTGGCTTCAAGAAAGGTATAGGGAAGCTTGAAGGATGAAAAGAAAGGACCTCTACAAAAGGTACACAGCCTCCAATCCCAGTGCTGTGGTTGCTGATGTACACAGTAATGTATCAGGGTGGGTTTGGCAATCTCAGAACAGGGGAAGAACAAATGTGATATCTGCTTCTTTAATCAAGCTCAGGTGCTGATGAGCCACTGACCTTTCTTAATGTATTTGACTACTGAGACAAATGGAGAAAAGAAAAGAGAAGTGAAATACTCCTTATAGCTACCACTCCTTAAGAACCATCTCATTTCGTACTTGTACCAGGGTTTATTCCAACCCCAAACTGCCAGGGCCTTAATTCTGATGTCAAAAGACAACCAGAGTCTGCAATGAGGGTTAAACAAGCCTGCCCAGTTTTTCTGTCTTTGTGTTTGTGTCAAGCTTTTGAGTATTTTTTTTCTTTATGTTTTTATGTTTATATTTGCTTAAAGGTTTCAAGATTTGCATCAGGATACCCTTAATTTTGACACCAGTTTCTGGCAGTTGCTTAAAATTTATTTTAGATATCCAATCTCTCGTTGATTTTGTTAGAGACCCAATTGTCTTTGCATTCAGATTTATTTTTCGCCTGGTTCCTGCATGATGGGTGGCGCTTCTACATTGTGGCTATTTTGCAGGGAGGTCCCGATCCTGTTTTGATGCCATGTTAGGTGGCGGCTGCATTTAGGATGTGCTCATTGTTTCAGTGTGTGGTGCATTTAGCTCCACTGACAGTTTTGCTTTCAGAACCCTTGCAATGTTGTTTTGGTTAATTCAGTCTTCAGGTGCTGTTGGACTCAATGTTCTCTCTCTTCTGCTACTGTCTATGGGGCTGCAAGGTACCCCCTTGGGCAGCATGCTGTAGCTCAGTGATATTCTGCAGTTGGGGAAGGGATGCCACTGGCATGAGAAGTAAGTCTGTTCCATCTTGTTCGAGAACCAGACCATCCCCAATCTTGTGCAACGTCTTGAAGAGTTCTTGAGTGTTTTGACTGTCAAATGCACACGGATGTTGGTTGGAAAACATCCCAGTAGGAAAACAGCCAGATGTGAACTTCCAGTAGAGTTGAGCAGATGAACAAATGGTAGCCCATTTCTCAGTATTTGGAAGATGCAGAAAACATTGTGCAGATAGTAAACATATTCATGTGCTCAGATCTCCTAGAACAATTCCTACACTCCAGTTCTGTTTCTCACCAGCAACTGGGCTCTGTGTAAGGCATCAACTTTGGGGAAATCCCACCTCTGTGAATTAGTACAGGAGTCCACTTCCCATAAAGTGGGCAGTGATTCCATGTAGTGACACAACTGCAAGTTTGGGATCCTGGATGCAGATAAGCACTTCCCCATTTCTGCTATTTAAATAATATTTTCTTCTCCATAGAAGCAACAGCCTATCATTATAGAATACTTGCCAGCAAGGTGATCTGGCCACACACTGCTCTGAAAGTACTCTGAAATTCAGATGTTTGTTCAGTGGTCTTCTAACCTTCTACCTACATCTCAGCCTGGGCTTTCTTCTCCTCCTTACCCTACACAGGCATTTGGCTCACTGTGCTGCTACCTTTTTGGTTTTATCAGTTATATGCTGCATATCTCATGTTAGTGGATGTGACTTTCTTTTACTCTGTTCCCAAGAAGCTCAACACACTGCTAGAATGGCTTTTTTTCAGGTCCACTGTGCTAATGAAGTCCCAGCTGTGTGTCACTTCTGGTTTCCTAACAGCAAGCTACAACTGCTGGTACCTCTGCTCTTACAGAAGAAGCAAAGTCTTTGCAAAGTAAGACTTTGAGTCTCTTCTGTGTCTCTTCCACTAGTTACCCCTTACCTTCCACTCCGACAGAGGGGGAACTTCCCAAAGTCTGCATCCCTAACTCTGTGTAAAAGAAGAGTAGACAGTTTGTCTCCTTATTCTCAGTTTCCAGGCCTGTGACAAAACTTTACAAATTGCTTAAGGATTGTGCTTGTGCTTGTCTGAGTCAAAACAATGTCATGTTGATTTTATTACTTTTTAATTAAACTCACTTTTTTTCTATTAGCAATCTAACATCAGGAATTGGAAGAACTGTGTTGTACTTTGTTGAAAGAAATTTCATGTCTCTTCCTCAGAACTGTCATATTTCAACCATTTGCTTGCTTATTCACTTGGAACTCGAGGACACAATTCTTTCCTATGAGACATGATAAGGTTCAGTGATCTAATGACTATTTACTATTAAACCTCTCTAGTAGTGTGTTTGCTTTAGATCAGTTTGCTTCTACCGATCACTACAAAGGTTGCAAAATGGAAGAAAATTACAGCAAAACAATGTGTGAAAATTTTGTATACCAAGAACTAAATAAGCAGCTAATAGGAAACACAGAGATTGAAAAAAAAATATGAATCGTTCTCTCAAAATTACTTTGAAGAAAAGTTACATGTACAGATGAGAAAATAGTTAAAGTATGCTGTTGCTAAATGTGGCATTAGCAAAATGGGTAAGACCGGATGTCTCTCTTAGGAATTGCCTTTGGTGGAAGTGAAATCCAGGAAGACATAGTAGAGAAGGTGACATTTGAGCTTTGATAGCGGGTAGGGACATCAGTCACATAAGAGAAAAAAGATACCCTAGGCTTAGCAAGGTCCAGGTGCCAAGTCATAGAGTTAGGAACCAAACACAGTTCTATATTACTTATATATGAGGAAGGGCTCTGAGACAGGGAGACAAGGCCATGTTACTGTGCCCATTACGCAGAGCTAGAATTTTATCCTCTAAGAAAACAGAGACTTACAGTAAATTTTAAGGTATGAAGAAATTATATGATCATATTAAATTTGGGGGGAAATCACCATTATAATATTAACACATTTAATTATCAAAAGATAAGTTTGAATTTATAAACTCATATTTGACTGCACTGTCCTTCCAAGGCTCTACTGCTCTGTATGTAAGCACACAACATGGATATGTCTCATCTTAGATGAAGCTTTGGATAAGAATGGCTGAGAATATTTCTCTGAATTGTGAAGAAATGTGCAATTTTCCAAGACGTTCTTCCATAATCTTTCTAGTAAGGATCACAGACACGAAAAAACCATTTCCTTATGCCATTCCTACTTGCTGAGTGGAAGTTTCCACCCACATGTGCTCATGTCCTTCACTCCTTCTTGACAATGTACCATACCCACAGCCTCCATTCCTCATTCCCAGATGAGAACTGAACTGACAGCATACAGTAGAAGAAAATAGCTATGTGTTTAGTCTCTGGAAAGTACTTACTGTGATATGGTCCATCTTATGGATAGTTGGTGTAGATGAAGAGGATTGGTTAAAAGCATCTACAAACAGGCTACAGGAAAGATGGTGGACTGATCTTATGGGTAACAATCAATCTATCTCCCTCTTACTGCCTCACCCTGCACTGCCACAAGTACCCAGAGAGGAAGGCAGATTGGAGGCATGGCTGGGATTCTGAGCCTTGTCAGAGGTTAGCAGCCATTTCATCAGCTCTTGCTAGCATTGTAAAGACAGATTATCCGAAGAAAAATAGAACCTCTGCTGGAATATTAGGTACTTTATATGCAGCACCCTGTATGAGAAAATGGGCAGGTTGAAGATAAACAGAAAATATGTGGTTTCTCAATGTGTCATAGCAGGGGAGATATGATTTTCAGATCAGACTAAATTCCCTTTGTGTAACTGACATTTAGTCCCACCTCAGACATTTTTAATTTTTTTTTTTTAAAAAGCAGAGAAGCTACTTTACTGTGGCTTTTGCTGGTACTTTTTGTAGCTGTGGTGTGGTAGGAAGCATGGCCTAAGTTTCCTTGGCAACAGTAGAGTAGAAATGATACACAGAAACCCAACTCGTCAGTGAATCATCTGCAGACTTCTGTTTCTGATCCTGGGAAATAATTGACAGACTGTTCTTACTTGCTCAATGTTTGCAGAGTTCCCGTCAACACTTGAGTGAACAGGAGACCTTTAGCTAATCTGGTCAATCATTTAAAAACAAGATGATGGCCCCATAGGCCTTTAAGATGGCCATCCATGACCCCTCTCTTTGCTTTTCTTATTTTGCCAAAATTGGTGCACCAAAATATCAGCAGTGAGGAAGTCCCATTTCCACAAAAGTGTCTGATGTACCCAGCAGGTTGTGTCAACGCTTTGCCACAGCCCAAATTTCTTAGCATCAGGGGAAGTTGATCTCTGTAGATCTCAACCCCAGGCACAACAAACACACAAACACTTGAAAAGAGATGTGGTATAATGCCTATCTGAAATTCAGGCTGATTCTTACTGAGACTTTGGATATCATTTAGTTTCTATACTATTTTTTTTCAAAAAATGACCCACTTATTTCTTTTATCTCCACATCTGCTGAATGTACTTATTTAAAGTTTGCTGCTTTTTTTGACTTTGTCTTCACAACTCAGACTATCCCTTACCCTCATTCTGCATACAGAAGGAGAAACAACTTTCCATACCATCTTAGTTGGGGCTTCTATTACCATGACAAAACACCATGACCAAACAGCAGGTTGATGGGGAAAGGATTTATTTGGCTTATACATCCATATTGCTGTTCATTATTGAAGGAACCCAAACAGGGCAGGATCCTAGAGACAGAACCCAGGATCATCAACTTAGGGTTGGCACCACCCACAATGGGCTGGGCCCTCAACCATTGATCACTGATTGAGAAAATGCCTTACATGTGCATCTCATGGAATCATTTCCTCAACTGAGTCTCCTTCCTATCTGATGACTCTAGCTTAAGTCAAGTTGATACAAAAAAACTAGCCAGTAAACACACAATGGCTTGTTATTGTGTTTACGATCAAACAGGACTCCTTAATGGTTCAGTACCTTTTACTGAACTTCTTGATCATTCATTATGGAAGCAGCAGCTGCCATGGTGTCTGGATCATGGAATATGTTTAATTAATGAGATGGGAAAATTGTATGTATATGGTTTGTGTGTATGTGTATTGTATGGTTCTAGGTATTTGTTAATGTAGCAATGTAAACATGTGTGTGGGAGCACTTGAGAAGGGTAAAAGCCGATTCAAGGTGGAGTGCCTTTCCTGATCACTTCCCACTTTTATTTTCTGAGACAGGAACTTTCACTGAACCTGAAGGTCAGTGATTGGTCTAGTCTAGCTGGCCACTGAACTTCATGTATCTGCTTGTTTCCTCCCTGGCACAACTCACACAGTACAGAGTTAAAAGCACATAACACTGTGCTGGGCTTTATTTGATTCCAGGATCCAAACTCAGGTCCTCATTCTTCTGCAGCAGACACTTTGCTGACTGATTTGACACTCTTGTCCCTCAATAAGTGTTCATTGATTGAATTATAATAGCTCACAGTTTCTTCTAGGTCATTCCCTTTCCTGCCCCTATTAGACCTGTGGGTTCTTGTCAACAGAAGCCTTGTTTCACGTGTCTTTGTGTCCCCTGCTCCTAGACACCATCTGATGCATTGTGCAATGCAGTCAACAAGAGCTGGAGTGGATCATCATCTTCCTCAAATATTATAGGTCATTTCCAATCACATCCTTTCTTCATGTACCATGAGCCTCTGCACCATTTAAGTCCTACATGCTCAGTCAATCATGCCACTTCCTTCATGAGAATGGCCCTCTAACATCTACTGTAATCTGGTCAAGACTTACAGCCAACCTCCACCCTCACAGAGCCTGATTTACTTCATCCACATGGCCTTTCCTTAGATTTTTGACTGTTTATTATTCCTATAAATCTTCAGACAGTGTCACATCTATTTATCTATTTTTCACATTACTTGCATATCGAAGCCACTAAGTGCCTTCTTTTGTGTCCCAGATCTCTCCCTGAGTATCCAAACAATATTTCACTTAGATTCTAAGCATGCTAGAAAAGTGTGTCCAAATTCTTAAATTGTGAAGGTATGTTTATTGTGTCTTTTGTTGTGATGAGTCCCTTTCCTTTTAGGTATATAAATTAAAATATGGAGGGAATGATAGGTTGTCTCCAGTGTATTTCCAGAAATGTGGGGATATGTGTTAAAAGGAGGGACTATTCTATCATACCTACATGTGTGTATGTGTACTGTGTGTGTACATATGTGTGTGTATGTGTTAGAATTATACATTATGCAATCTTTACATGATTTTCCTCTGCTGTCATTCCTCATCATTTCCAACCTGTTCCTCCTTTCCTTGTGTATCTGTCAGTGCTCCCATAGTTTCAGCCCTTGTGGTAGGGGTGGGAGCAGATAGAGATTGACATGTGAAGCTGAGTCAGATAAGCTGCTCACAAGATAAGTGACCAAGCAGAAGTTGCTGGTTCCAAACCAAGTAATTTAAAAAAAATAATAATTGAAAGCACAATGAGATATTAATCCATATTTTTTAGATAAAAATAAGAGAGTTAAAAGTTGTTCTCAGGATTCTGTAACTCTCCCAGTGTCATGACTCTCTAGAAACAAGAAAGAACACCTGTCTAAAATTCATGACAAGTATTTTTTTTCCTTAGATGGCCTTTAGTTCTTCCTCCTGTCAGTGTAGAAAATACTCCTTAAGCGTCACAGGCAATGACACAACCTTTCTCCTCTTATTTTGCCCTTGTCTGGGTCTTCCTCTGTTCCCCACAGGGAGAATTAAAGACTTCTTCAGAATGATTCCACAGATCTTTATGCCTGCATCTTTTTGTGTGTGTCAATGTGGAGCACAGCTGTTGGTTGATATGTGTTTTGGCAGAATATAACAATAAATAGAAGAATACATTTAGGTCACCTTCCCAAGACCCTGAACTCCAAGTTGCAGGGGCCATTTTCTCCTCTTTGATTTCCAAATTAGCTCAGCATGTTGAGAATGATACATACTCAATGGCAGTCTGAAACTGAATGAGATAGTATCATTTTCTTTGTGGATTCTGTTTACAGATAAAGCATCTCGTTTCTTCCTGGATACTGTAGCTTCTGTCTGCTAACATGTGCATGGTCAGAATCTTCTTTCCTGATTTCTTCTATACATTTAGCTCTTGCATCCATTTTGGAGTGAGTTTTGTGCAAGGTGACAGATACAAATCTAATCGTTCTTCTGCATGTGGATATTGAGTTTTCTCAGCACAAAGATACTGTTTTTATCACTGATGTATCTTATCAATATATATTGGTATTTGTCCAGAATCAAGTGACTACAGTTACATGAACTTGTGTTTGGATCTTCAATTACTTCCATTTGTCTACATGTATCATTGTGGTTTTATTACTATGACTTTGTAATATATTTAAAAATCTAGAATGACAATCCTTCCAACATTTGTACCCCCTCAGGATTTTCGACTCTCTGAGGTTTTTCATGGTTACATAGGAATTTTAGAATAGTGTTGGTGTGTGTTTGTGTGTGTGTATGTGTGTGTGTGTGTGTGTGTGTGTGTGTGATGAATGAGATAGGGACTTTAATGGGGACAGGATTTAGTTTGCAAATGGCTTGTAGTAGAATGGTGAGTTTCAAAGTATTAATTTGACCAATCTGTGAGCATTTTTCTAGTCTCTTTCTCAGTTCTTTTCCTCAGAGATTTAAAATTTTCAAGTTTATACTTAGATCATAATCATCCAAAAAATTTTTATGAACAATGTAATAACTGTTAAGAAAATAAGTAATTGACCCTCAAATTTGTACATAGTATTATAATTACTTGATTAAGTACCACATTTATAATATATAATATATAAAAGGTCATATTTAAAAAAACTTTATTTTTTTGAAATCTATTTCCATAAATACAGTTCTCAATTCCTGCCCTAGTGCATGTTTTTTTTTTACTTTTGTAATTCTAAAATATTTTTGATAAGTAGTAGATAAAGTTACCCCTTCTTGGTTTCATTTTATAAGTTTTTGTTTTTTTACAGTCACTGTTCCTTATGAGATTCAAGCTTTGTACTCCCTTAGCACACCTTTTATTAATACTAAATTCATAAGCTGTTTAAAAAAAAACAGATACTTTCAAAGTATTGCATCTTCCTCTTCATGGACACAGTATCATTCACCCTCATCTCTCTTCTGTTTTAGTCTCCCAAATTCTAAATCTTTCATATGATTACAGCTGTATTACAAATAAAACATCTTTTTGATATACTCTAGAAAATTGCTGCTTCCAGTTGTGCTCAGGTCAAGCACAGTCCATCACCCTGTATGAATAGCTGTAACCCTTCTTGCACATACATCACTAACTTGATGAGGAAGCTAATCGGACTGATAGGAAATATTTCTCAGCGTCTGGGAAAGGAAGAGTTGGTCAGATGGTGTGAAGTTCAACCGCGGGACAGATATGTTTGGCAGGGCATGCTACTGCTAACAGAGGAATTTGTGCATACTCATATCCTCTCCTCTACCTCTTCATCACGGAATTCTGCAGTGTAACCACCAACATGTTTGACACAGTACTCAATTGTGCAGACATTCCACTTTTTAAATGATTTGAGGGTCACCTTTCAGCTCAACAAATTCTGAGGAACTAGAAACTATTTCACAGTATACAAAGACTTCCTTTTTCTGTGCTTCTCATACTTATTGCTACAGATACGTAGTTTTGAATCCAGTGATGTTGACACTATGAATTTCTCACCATAAAAACATACTTTTAGACCCCCAAATGATACCACCAGAAAGTAAGATGAATAGAACACATGAACTTACAGATAGGAACAGTGTTTGTCCCTTGCAACATGTATCCGACCAAACATTACACAGAATACTTTTGCTTGCCTTAAAATGTTTGGGTTACTTTTGTCTTTCATCCTAAGATAAGACATATTTACAGTTCAATGAAAAGTTAACTAAATTTGGCAAGCTATAAGGAGTTCAAAAGTTTTTGTAGGTACAGAATTTTTCATGTTTTCTTTGAATTGCACAATCACTTGTTAACCTTGCTACAAAACTAATTGTCCTGGTTATTTCCTACTTAAAACTCATCAACCTTAGGACATTTCAGTAAGAAATGAAAAAGTAAGTATGATGCAGGAGTTACTGATGTGACAGTGTCCTTAAGTAACAAGTAATACTATGTAGCCAGATGTATGTGGTGCCTGAAACTTCTAATCCCTTGAGGAGACAAAATCAAGAAGATTGGCATAGATTCCAAGCCTGCCTGAGCTACAGAGTGAGAGTCTTTTACAAACATTAAAAGACACACGCACATGCACATGCATATGCACACACACAAATAATAATGCTTAACCTGCAACTTAGCTATTGCCCCTGTGGTTGTGTTTGCACTGAGCTCTACTAAATAAGCATAAGTCTCAGGGTTAGACTTTCATTAAAGACAGTGTCTCAACCAGGAGACATGTACATCATCTGGAAAAGGCTAAAACCGTAGTAGTGAATTTTTAAAAGCCAAACCAGCTGTATGAGATCTTTTATTAAACTATAAATCTCTTTTCATTGATACAATCAGACAGTTTTTGAAAACTAAAGAAGTTTCTTAAAATTTCCACTTATTCAAATTATTACAATCTTTTAAATTTAGCCAGATCAATGACTGAATACCAAAATCAAAACAATTTCTTCTTTCAAAGTCAAGGTTGGGGGGGGACATGATTTTCTTAGTCTTCCGGTGACTTCAGTGTGAAAAAAGATCACAATTGTTCCAAGCACATCCTCTTGTTGTAGGTTTGTTTTTTTTTTTTTTTGGATCGAAGCTTTTATTTTTTTTCCTTTTTTTTTTTTTACAGAAAGTATCTAATTTTATAAATTTTTTTCTCAAATCAAAATTAATTCACACAGGGGTTATAAACACAGAATGGCAGGACGTGGGGAAGGGAATGACAATGGAGTGTGGGTGTTCAGGGGGAATACAGATATCTTCAGAACCGGGTATCGGCTGGGTGAAGGTTCAGGGGGCAAGTCACTATGACTCTGCCTTGACTCGCTTGTCCTTATCTAAGTTTCTATTGTCTGCCAAGGCTACCTATTTACAAGGTCTATGACTTCTCAGGCTTATAAATTTCCACTAAAGCTCCCTGTTGACATTAGCTTATAGCCATCTGTTTCAATGTTTTTCCACTGAGACCCAAGACTTGGTGTTAGCATACATGTATGACAGGCCTATGGCTGATTTTAGGCCTTCAGTGTGTAAGCAGGGCTGCCCTTGACATCTCCTCCCTTCTCTAAGTATAGAAGGGCTGTGGCAACTCTAAACTTGCGAAGGCGGGAATAGAGGCCTGACCTCCAGTATTTGAAGGGGACCTTGTAATGGCTCCAGTCCCCCGTCGTTGTCCAGTGAGGCATGAGGGCCATACCCATCCTGTTGTAGTTTAATAGCCTATTTTTGCAATTGTAAATATTTACTGGTGAATAGTGAAGAACAAAGTATACAACCCATAGGAATTAAAATCTAAGGTTTCTTAAAATTTTTGGTGAACTATACACATATATCTTCCATATGATTTGGGGTACTGGGAATATCAGATAACATTTTAAATTAGTTGTTATAGGGGACTATATTTAAGTAGAGTTGCTAGAAAAAGATTAAGGAGCTTGGAGAAGAGCTGTTAATAACAAAAAAAAACACAAAAAACTACATGTTTTTATAAATAATAATTATTGTTTAATGATTACTAAAATGTCTTTATTTGGGTCATGTTTGCATATATTTTAGGTTTACCTCAAATTTGCTATGTAAAAAAAGGATGGTTTGGGGCTAGAGAGATGGCTCAGCTGTCAAAGACCAGGCTCACAAAAAAAAAAAAAAAAAAAAAAGATAGTTTTGTACTCATGGTCCTCCTGCTTCTGCTTCCAGAGTGCAGGAATTGCAGTTATATCACACCGTGCCTAGTGAACATCTTATTTTACCTCTTTTGTAGAAATAATTACATGAAAAGATGATTTTTATATGTGTGTTTTGCCCACATGTATGTATATGCACCACAATCAAGTCTGGGGCCCATGGATGTCAAAGGAGAGCATTGGACCCTCTTAACCACTAATCCGTCTCCCAAGACAAAGCCAATAGCTTTGAAAACAAACGTAGTCATGTAAGCAACCCATCAAAAAAATAGAGCATCATAACTCCTGATATACAAATGTTACTATATTTCTTCTACACAGGGAATATCTCTTTTGGCTTCAATCATCAGTGATTAATTCTGCTTATTTCTGAAGTTCATATTCATGAAGCAATATTGGATGTGGGTATGGTTTATACTAATTTTCTGAGCATTTTATTGTCATTTGAATTTTTTTCTGATACTTTCATACTTGTACATAATACATGCTTAGCATACTTCTGTCCTCTCTCATCTCCTTACTAGCTTGTCTACATGCCCTCTTCTCCACAAGTCACTTTCTGGTGATCACACTTATTTGTTTTGGTTTATGACCATTGAGCTTACACAAGGTTTTCATTGTAAACTTGCATTTGGAGCTGTCTGTTGGCATGATCACACAGCTGAATCAGTGGTTCCCCCTGACTATCAATAGCCAATAGTTCAGAAGTAAGGGGCATGGCCCTGTGTAAGGAGCATTTACAGAAGCATGGGTACCGTGGTTACACCACTGAAGAAAATGACCTTTCTTTTCCTAGCAACCATTAATGGCATTAACCCCTCAGGGAGGGAAGAGGCCTCAAGGACCCCTCTGTCATCCAAGATAAGCCATCCACAATGGGATCAATCTTGTGTAGGGCCTATGACCACAAGTGACAGGTAATGACACCTGTTATGACTTTGTCAATTCAAAAGTTACATGATATCCAGGAAATGCCCTTTGTGGACCATCTCTCTACCATCTGACTCTTATACTGTTTAGTCACCCTCTTCAATTATGTTTCTTGAGCCTTGTAGGGGGTATAAAATATCACTTTTAGGTTTGAGTACTCCAGCATCCCTCATTCTCAGCACTTTGACCAGTTATGAGTCTCTGTATAACAACCACTGATAGCTGCAAAATGAAGCTTCTCTGAGGAAGGTTGAAAGCTACAATAACCTAGTAATGTCTGCAAACATGAGTATTTAGGAGGTCATTTGACAAGATAGCTATTTATTGAAACAGTAATAGTAGGGCCTAGAGTCTATAACCTCCCAAGATACATAGACACTTGCCAAGGTTTATAGTACTAGTTATGAGTTCCCTCCTATGAAGTAGATCTTAAATCCCATCATAAAGTGGTTAGTTACCCTCAAAACAGTCATGCCACTACTGCACTAGAGGCTATAACCTATCCAGCATATCCTTATTGCAGCTTGTTAGATTTATCACTGGATAAGACTGTTGATGACTATTCTCCCCTAGTTATCTGCACAGTGCATCTTGCTCTAGAAAAGCTAGGCAGTTCAGCTCCAGCTTGATTTCTCTGTGTCCTGTAACTAAAATATATCCACATAAGCATATGCTCATTCCTTTACCTGCATTATTTCATGGCAACTTTATAAGGAATGAATATTATCACTATGAGTTTCAGTGTACACAGGCTCCAAGAGGTTGTTGAATTCAGATGGTAATCTGAAGGCTATCCTGACAGTAAGTAGGGAAACCAAGATTCACTCAAATATATCACTCAAGCCCTTAAGCTTATCTCCTTCTCCTCCTCCTCCTCCTCTTCCTCCTCCTCCTCCTCTTCCTCCTTCTCTTCTTCCTCTTCTTCCTCCTTCTCTTCCTTCTTCTTCCTCTCTCTCTCTGTCTCTCCCTCTGTCTCTGTCGCTCTGTCTTTCTCTCTGTCTCTTCTCTCTCTGTCTCTCTCGATTTCTTCTTCCTGCAACCATCTGTTCTATTCTCTTTCCTTCCCTGTTTTTGTTTCTCATTTCGTTGCTTTTCTTCCTCTGTCCATACATATGTGTATAGGATACTAAAGCACAAATATTATGCATTCTATGTAAATAGAAAAAGTGAAGCACAGAGAAGTTAAGTAGCTTGCTCAAATGAACAGAATTATAGATAAATGGTCTTGGAGCCAGAGCATAACCACGATATTCTTTACCATCTGTGAAAAGCTCTTCACCCAAATGATGCTATTTCTAGCAATAAAATCTTATACAAAGACAAATTTTCAGAAATGTGAGTTACTTTTGTTCTGAAAGATCTTTATTTCTCATCTATATTTCCAATTATTTTTAATAGACAATACTCAAAGCCAGCAAAGTCTGTGAGCATTAGCATTATATGTTGCATATTTATTCCAGCTAATCATGAATAATGTTTTTCTAGAATATCATGGTAAGCAATCAGGGCCTTAGGCATACAGTGGAGTACTGATTACTAAAGAAAATCAATAAATCAATAAATATGAAACACTGTGTTTGAATCTTAAAGGGATTTTAGTAATTGGTAAAATTTCAAAAGTTATATACCACAGGACTCTATTTATATGGCATTCTCAGGAATAAGAAATAAGTCTGGTAAAGAACTGGTCCAATGTAAAGGGACAGGAGAGGAGGGGGCAGGAGATCAAGGCTGTGAACAGAAGCATGAAGACATTGGGGAGTGAGGTAGGAATGATCCACATACTTTATGTAAACTATACATTGGTAAACTCTATAAATTTTGAATAGATTTATGACAACGTGAATTTAACATGACTCTCATCTACATAAATATGTTTGTTTATTCTTTGGTGCTCTCTTCCAGGATATTTATACCAAAAAGTAAATGGAAAACTAGGGGATTGACTAACTGAAAAGAACATTACTGATCAATTATTAGGAGGTATAGTTCATTTGATAGAGTTTTTCTGTAAATCACTTACTTGGCATGCCTTTATTTCTTTATCTTTCTCAAAGGTATGTAGACTGATTTACAGCTAAGTTGAAGGATGAGGTTCCAACCATCTAGATCTCACAGATAAAGAGAAATCTGGACAAAGACTTGGAAAAGTTACTAAGCGTGGGGTGTTCACAGGAGAGTAAAGGCAGTGTGTGGGAGGGACACTGAAGCACAGCTCTGTCGTAAGATGGTTGTAGAGAAGGCCACCATGGCCTATTAGTCCATCTTAAAGATGTCATGAAAAAATAAGGAAACTTGGGAGCAGCACAGATACATTTCTGAGTTTTTTCTAAAAATACTTGTTTCATGTGACACGTAGAAAAGAAGATCAAAGTGGGGGACAGGTAGCTAGGATACACCAAGGGGGCCAGACTGGGACAGAGTGGGATTTAAACATGTGGGGCCATAAAGAATCTATAATTTAGCTGATTCCAAAGCAGTGATATAAAAGATCAAATTAAATAAGTAGTTTTTCAGAATAAAAAAATTAAAATGCTAATGCCTTGTTTCTTTTGCATGTTAGTCATTCCATAAATGACTTTCATATGTTTTTCATTTTGACTTTATTATGGATTTATTGTGTCCTTGTATTATTGGCATTATTAGGGTAAAGAGATAGTGTATTTTAAATGGAAAAAATCTAAGCAAGTGAGGGTCGTAATGAGAGCTTAGAAGTAAGGTTCAAGAAAAGTGAGATTGGTGGTAATTTTTCCATGTGCCTTTCATGCTGTAACCTTTTGAAGACAAACGGTTCTTTACCAAGCAAGACAAACAAGATCCTCCTCACTGTCAAGTCAGGGAACTGCTAAAGTTCAAAAAGACTCTTCAGCTCTTGCCTGTAGTCATTCTCTCAATTAGATGACAGCAATAGAGTGGCTCCTTTTCTCTTCACCAGCGATCTGCCCTTCAGCTAGTTCTGAATTAAACTGCTGCACTTGTTTGGTGAGAATTTTTCAGCATTCCAGGCTGACTATACCATGGAATACAACCAGCATAGACCCTAAAGGGGGCTTTCAAAACACAAATGCAACACCAAAGGAGCTATAATTCTGTATGATCATAGAACTTGGCTAATATTTTCTCTTGAGTTGTTTACAAATCTAACCTCATCTTGGCATGGCCAACACAGACTTTTGTGCAAGAAGAGAATTCTATTGATTGATTGATTGATTGATTGATTGATTTGTTTTATGTGTGAGAAAAGGTATTGCCTTTTCATCCCATTTGGCCCCCAAGTCATGATCCTCCTTGATGCTGGGATTGAAAGGTACACCGCCATACCAGACATAAGAAAACCTTATATTTTTGGTTTATTTGGTTTTTGTTGTTGTTTCTGTTGTTGTTGTTGTTGTTTCTGTTGTTGTTGTTATTGTTGTTGTGATTAGTGCTTTTGTTTGTTTGTTTGTTTGTTTGTTTTTAGACAGGGTCTCACTATGTAGCGTTGGTTGCCCTGTAGCCCCACCAGACTGGCCTCAAACCCACAGAGGTAACTTTCTCTGCCTCTGCAGACCTGGGATGAAGAACAGATTCTTAATGTATACACTCACTCTACTAATGGTTCCAACAAAGTGAAAATTATGATTTAAAACTTTTCCATAAGGCCCATCACAAAAATTATTTTTCACAATGTGTACATGCTTCACACAACGCATTATACATGATAAAAATGTATCTATTGGCCAGCAGGATGGCTCAGAGACACCTCCTGCTTAACCTGATGATCTGAGTTCAATTCCGAGGGCGTACATGATGGAAGGAGATAAACTCCATCCAACAAGTTGTCTTCAACTGTCTGACCTTCACGAGTGTGACACTGCATGTCCCTTCTGATTTTTTAAAACCCACATCTGTTACTTTAGAAAAATAAAAATGGAAACAAAACAAGTTTTTAATTTAAAATGTAAAGAAGAACACTGGTGGCAAGTTATTATTCGCACAGGTAAACATTTCTGGTGTGTGTTACCTTCTTGTATTTATGACCTAGCATGTGGTAGAAAGAGTCAATTAAGACATAAAAGAGTGGGGACTGTCACTATTAACTGACATTTCTTCTAATTGTATTTGCTACTATTCCTGTTAAGCAGAATATACTTCAAATATATGCAAAAGATATTCTTTATTTAAAATTCAGGCACAAAAATCTTTTCTTGAAAGATGGATTGATACCTACATTCCTACCAGTGTCTGTCTCTAAGCATTCAGTGATGCTTCAGTTTACTGAGAGCAGAAAGATAGACAAAACTCCTGCATAGACCATATTTATCAAATTATTTCTCATCATAGTCTCATTGAAATGCAAACTGGTTAGTGCTCAGAAAACCATATAAATCAATTAACATAGTCAGGGACTTGCAGACAGAATGCTAAATGAAAATTTAAGGTCTGATTTTGTCTTCATGTGAAACCAGGAGCTGAGACATCAAAGTTTATGAAGGATATTTCACTTGGATAATTACATATAAAACACAATGCATATTCATGGGGAAGATGTTGCATTTTCAGATATTAGTAATGTCTTCAGTATTTTGTCTTTTTTTTTAGCTTATTCACAACTCATAGTTACTGAGCAGGAACATAAGGTCAGAAGGAAGATATAGGGGAAAATAAGAGTAGTTTCAGATTGGAGGGTTAAGAGTAAAGGGATCATGGGACTTTCATGGGGAAATACCCCAAACAAATGATTGCTTGAGTATTTAGAGAAATCTGAGCTAAAGGTGCAGAATCTTGTTCAAAGCATAATAAATAGAAGAAATGATGATGACACAGGGAAGAAGGCCTGGAGATGTTAGGATGTGGCTTCACAGGGGGAATTTATCTTCAAATGTCATACCATCTGTGTTAGTTTACGATCCTGATACACTGGATGATACAGTTAAAAGGACTGAATTTAGAGTTCACACCATTCATAAAACACAGAGGTAGAAATAATTTTCCAAGAGAAACCATTACATGCATGTTCCTTTCTAATCCAAGTATTTCCCAAAACATGACTACCTGGCAAGATTCAACTCACTTGCCATTTTTAATGAGTCACTGCTGTCATCCGCAATCAACCTCTGTCTTTTCATTACCATTTCTGAGTGTTTATTCATACCCTGCTCCATCTTTTCCCGAGGGTTCTGGAGGATGTGACCATGGTTTATTCCTCTTTGTATTTATCATATAGTTCATTCCCAGTGAGTGTCAGTTATCCATGTGTTTGTGAGTATGAAAGCATGTGTATGCAGGTTCCCTTGGAGCTTTATTTCCAAGTGTTTGTGAGCTGCTGTACATGGCTGTAGGTAGCCTGAACTCCTGACTTCTGATAGGGCAGCAAGTACTTTAAGCTTTTCAGCCAAAGTGATTCCTCATGCCTCCAATGGCACATCCATTTGAAGAAAGAAAGTAGACATAGAAACATAACATTAGCCCTGGCAACTTCAAGTTGTCAAACAAATCTTGTTGGCTCTGTGGTCTCACATGTATTTTTCTATTTGTCAATGTCTTTCCTGAAGATGTGTAATTTCTCTTGCTTCTAGTCATTTGCTTGCTATTTAAAAATCAAATATATCTTCTGGCTTCTTTTGCTCGTCCCTTGGTGTCCTTATTACAAGTAAAGCAGTTGAAATTTCCTAACAAATAGTTACTGTATATAGAACATTAAGCAACATCATTTTACTGAGAGTCACTGTAAGACACAGCTATAGTTAGTGTTCATCAGTTATGTGCACCAGAACTCACAATGGAGAGAGGACAAACATCCAATGTGAAAATCAAGGTAATAGAAAAAGTTTACTGTGATAACAACTATCTGTAAAAGAAAGCTGTTTTCCCACAATGTATAACACACAGTTTCCTATTATTAAGACAAAAGACTGTGAGTCAATGCCTGGTACAAAAACTAGAATTGAACTGTACTGGAACTACATGGGATTCTCAGAAGATTCTTCCTGGGGAAATGGGAAAAGATAATCTCAGTCCCTAGAAAAAGGACAGAAAGTTTCAGAAAAGTTGGAAAGAACACTTGAGTCACAGAAGTTGCAAACTTATGCACATTCTCCCTGAGGTTCAGAAGTGGTTAAAGTCTTCATGAGAGATGCCTAAAGCTAGGGTAGAAGTGTGGGGACACACTAAAAGTTATATCATCCCCCAACAAAATATACTCTATTACTCTCTGATAAAATAAGCATTATTCAAGAGGCACTCATATTTACTTGTTTTTTAAATGGCTTCCATAGTTTGGAGGTGTGCAGCTTTTTTGATATTATAGAGAAATACAAGAAAGGCTCATTGGTCTCAGTCCTGAAATACTGATGTAGTGTGCCAGTTGGGACAAGTGGTAGTGTTTGGATACATCCAGCAAGTACATGATGGTCAGGTGTCATTTGGTCAGGGGATAGATATCTGCACTCTGATCTAGCATGTCCACAAGACTCATAGCCACACAGCTGTGTAACCTTCTGAAGCTAGGATTCGGAACTCCTTGGCTCAGAACCCAGCCTGACTCTCAACTTACTTCCCCAAGTCTATCTCAGTGAACCTCAGGGCATGGAGGGGCTATGCCCAACATAAAATATGCTCACAGGGACAAGTTACACTTAGATCTTTCTGTCTAATCTACCCTCCACCACACTATGTGGACCTGCTATTTCAGACTCAGATTGAGACAAGAATACATAAGGTATTCTGCTCTATGGCACATACCTTCCTCCATTAGGGCTTCAGCCCAAGCTAATTATAAGTGTCCTCTCTCCTGAAATGAGAATTTCACGAGGATGGAAATATACTCTCTTCCTCCTTTGTAATTACATATATAGGTGGTTCATGCCCAGTTAATCCTAGGGACTTGAAAGGGCATGATTTTCCATCTTCTTTGTTGACTAGAACATTTTTTTAAACAAAATTCTGTGATCTTGGAAGGACAATTTCTAAAAGTTTTAAAGAGAAAAATTAAAGAATTTGGAAAATCCTCTCAAATAGGCTTCCAGACTTGTCTATGTTGCCTCTACAAGTCATCTCCTGACCCTTTATTTTGCAACTCATTCATTTTCCCTAGATTCCCAATCACAGCAATAAAACAGCTCTTCACAAAGAAATGGCTCAAAATATCCACTCTATTTGTCAAGATATGTCCATTATACCTATCCTCTCAAAATACTACTCTTTATTCAACAGGAAAAAAATTTAGCTTAGATTTCTCTCATTTGAAGATTTCTTCAAAGGAAATGTGGGTCATTGAATTTCTGAACTCCCAATGCCCTCACTTTTCTATAAGTTTTCAAGGCTCAAATATTCTTTCTGCATAACCAATACTGTATTCTTTAGTTTCCTAATGTCCTAAAAGCATGTTTACTTTTATTATTAAATAATTATGTTAGTTTCTTCTTAAAGTTTGAGTTTGTGAACATTTTTAATAAAATTCCCCAACATTTAAATGCCTCCCTCTGTTTTATTGTGCTTATTTTCCATATGAACTATTGAGTTCATAATACTGATCTTAATAAAAAATTTACATTCCAGGAAGCTGGTTCTACCATTAGTTCAAACCATTCTCACCTCATTGTGGAACACAGATTGGTATTATCTACAATGTTAAAATTAATCTTGATTTTCTCATAGGGTCTGACTGTAATCCTTACTGAGTTAGTTTGCCAGACACAGGGTGCAGGCTTCTTTTAATTTTTCCTCTCAATTACTGTTTGTAGTTGATTCTACTGTAGTTGTTTTTCAACCTCTCGAAATCTGGATACACCCACCTAAGGAAAAATATTAAAATCGAGGTTATACACTGAAAGCTGTTGAGAAGGCAAACCGAAAAGGCAACCATGTGGTTAGATTCATCAGTTTTAAAATAGTAGACACAGTGTTGAGTATTAATACCAGTCATTTCAGTGGGAAAGGACACTAGAATAACAAGGTAGGCAGAGCTTATTGTAATTTCTGTGCATCTGCTTGATCAAATATCTATGATAAGCACCTTACCACTCTGTGGTTACTCAGTTCTAAGACTGTAAATGTCGAGAAATACCCGAAATACCTTGGGATCCACTATTTCTATGTGGTTTCATACCTAAATGAGTCATCCTGCCAAGAAGCCTCAGAATATCAGTCTAGTCTAGACATTCTAATCTTGGTGACTGATAACTAGCCCTGGCATAAATTAGTGCATCATTAGAAAGAGAGTGTGGGTGGGAAATGGGTCTGTGCAAATTCATACATGAGAAACTTAAACCCAAAAAATCTTGACTAGTCATTTCCTCTGCTAGACCTTTCCAGTCCCGTTGTCTTTATTACATTTGTATCAATAACTTGTTTATTAATATACCTCATATCTCATAATAATCTTTGTTTGTCCAATTAGTATTTTCAGCATGTGCCATGATTAGACTTTATAGTTTCAGTAAAATTTATTGAATGGATACTGACATCAATGAACTCAAGTAAGAACCATCTCATATGCTCCTTTGAAACTTTTATTTGACAGTTCTTTCCCTCGATCTGTGTTTCTTGAGCTTCCGGGTTTTTGCTGTTTATTTTCTTACTGTTCTACAGCAAATATGGTGATAAATTATGAATGACTGGTACCAGCTTTTTGATTTAGAGGAAAACCAAATATAGCTTCAAGAGATTATGTCATTTGGAATAGTATAGCGGACTGTCAGTCAATTTAGAATGGATAAATAAATCTTCTGGTGATTGTCATAGCAACTAAGATAGAAAGAAGTCCTTAAGTCTAGTCAGAGTCTTATCTTATGCTATTCTTTTGGCCTTCTGTCTGTAGAAGGCTTAAATAGTTTGAAATTAATCATACAAACACACCTTGGATTTAAGGCATCATGCAGAAGTATTTCGATGAGAATTATACAGAAATCATACCTTGTCAAAGATTAAAGACACATTTTTTTCCTCTTTAGTAAGAAAATAAGAACAGCTAATCCTTTTAGAATAATCAAGGGAAGCATAATTTAGATGGGTAGATACAAGGTGGAAGGCTTCCATTAGCCTAGGCAAAGGATCTTGAGTATCCTCTGGATTTTGAGAACCGAAGCACAAAGTTTCCAAGGGCTTTTCTGAACCTCCATCAAGTCTGCTTTCGGCTCCTTTGCTCACTGCAGTTCTTCTTTCACAGTTTGTTCACCCTACCCCATGGTGCTTTTCCTAGAAAGCCTGGGCATCTTCACCTGGAGCTGCACTGTAACTGATTTTCCTTGGGCAAGATGTGGAGGATGCAGGAACATCTTCTTCTTCTGGCAGGTCTGCAATGACTGCTATGTTGCTGATATTACGTCTGTCTTGGAAGCAACCATTAAATTATACGATATGAAATATATCAAACCAACAGGATGATTTCATATCTCATTTTGATAAAATGTTAAGAAGATTTCCGGGAAGAAAATATGCAGAAATGTGGTCTATTAACCTGCAGTGACCACATAGGTTAGCTGAAATCAAGTACAGGTCTAACTACAGGCCATGAATTTTAAGCAAGTCCACAATCTTCTACAGTACATGGTTTGAAGGACTTAATATTTTTGCTAAAGATTATGAAATAACCTGTGACACACATCCTGATCTACACCTGCTATATCATAAGAAAGTTGATACCAGGCTGATTACCCATCTTATTGTTCTATTGCTGTGAAGAGACACCATAACCAAAGCAACTTATAATGGAAAACATTTAATTGAGGGCTTGCTTATAGTTTCATAGGGTTGGTTTATTATCATCATGCTGGAAAACACAGTGGCAAGCAGGCAGGCATGGTGCTGGGGCAGTAGCTGAGAGCTGACGTCTTATCAGAAAGACAGAGGCAGAGAGAAAACAGTACTGGGCCTGGCATGGGATTTTGAAGCCATACCCGGGGACACATATTCTCTGACAAAACCACACCATCTAGTACTCCCAAACTGTCCACTAAATGGAAACCAAACACTCAAATATATGAGGCTATGGAAGTCATTTTCATTCAAACCATGATGCCATCCACTCTTGACTGTGTGTTTAAATTACCCCCACCCTGTCTAGTCAGTTCCCTCTGTGTTGTTCAGAGATTTCTCTGTCACCATTCTGGATGAAATATGACAAAATCTATACCCTGGATCCCACTCTTTTCCTCCTCTTACCAGCTCACCTACACTCTCAGGACTTCTCTTAGATACAGATGGATTTGGATCTTACTTTTACTTTGTTCAAATACTTCTGTCAGTAATTACAGAAGGCCCTTTTTATTCATCTCCTTTCACAGTTTGAGTTACTCTTCTCCAAATTTGCTCACTGGAAATGTCCAGAAAGAAGCAATTCTGTTTTATATTAGATATCACTCACAATAAAGTGATAGAATATTGGAGCATCCTGTTTGTTGCCACCCAGGACATAAACATTCCTATGTCTAAAGTACTCATGATGTATATTCTACTTGCACATTAGAAATACTGACATCTTGGTTGTCAGAATAACTGCCATGGCATCTCAGTGTCTGTGGCATTCAAGTAACTAGCCTTACATAGCCTAATGTCACATCACAGTGCTGACATCAGTCACCTCACTGTATGTCTTCACACAGGCCTTGTCCCACCTCATATCATCATAAGGCGATGGCTGCAGTGTAGTGTATTTGCAAGAGGGACTATATTCGCCTTGCTCAGTTACAACATGTCTTTATAATTGCTTTCTTTTTATATTGGTCATTGTTATTAATCTCCTCCTGTTCCTAATTTATCACGTAAACCTTATCACATATCACATACATACATACATATGTACATAGCAAATAAGATCTTTACAGCTATGATTTCAGTCACCCATTAGGACTTTTAGAACACCAGAAGGGTCTATTCTAATACAGAAATAAAACTGATTTTTTTGTTTTGTTTTTGTCAGAAGTTTTACCAGACAATATATGTTATCATATTCTTTCCCAGCTCCTATTTCCTCCCAGGTCCTCTCTACCTCTCTACCCACTTATCCACATGTTCTACCCCGCCCCCTGGTCTCTCTCTCTCTCTCTCTCTCTCTCTCTCTCTCTCACACACACACACACACACACATACACACACACACACACACACACACACACACACACACACACACACACACACACACAAACTTCCCAGCTCCAAATAAAAAAACAAAACCCATTAAGACCAAAAGTACCAAAACAAAACTTTAAAAAGTACTCCAAAAACCATGGTGTTTCTTTTGTGTTGGTCAACTTCTCCTGGGCATTGTTGACATGGTAGTGATATTCCATTGGAAGAAACTGGTTTTCCCTTTCCTAGCAGGTATAAATTGCAAGTAGCTTCTTGGATACAGGTGGGGCTTTGTGTCCACTTTCCCTTCTCAGTGTTGGGAGTTTGTCTGGCTGAAGCCTAACACCTATAGTCTTGTGATTGTGCTGTAGCTTTCTCTGCCAAAGACTCACTCTTGGTTTATGCTCTAACCTTGCTTCCTGCTCTGATGACCCCTCCACTTCCTTCTTCACCCACAGTGAACCTACTCTAACTGCAAGGGCTCAGACATTGCTTGCATTTTATTGCCTCCACAGATAAAGAGCTTAGTGTTTTATTTATTTATTTCTCTTATTGTTTTTATGTGTTATGCTGAGGACAAAATCCAGTGCCTTGTACATAGGATACAAGGGCTGTACCACTGAGCTATACACTCCTAGCTGTATTTGTATTTTTAATGGAAAGTTTAGGTTGATGGTTCATCATTCATTACTACTGAATTATGTTATCAGTTTCCTCATCTTGTATTCCATACTCTTTAAGACAGGAAACTAAGATGTATTGTTTTATGATACAATTGCTAGATAAGTAATAAAAATAATTGTAAATTTATGTTATAAGGTAGGAATTAGTACCTATAGTAATAAATATGACCATCCCTTTTCCCTATCAGACACTGTCCTGTAAGTGGACAGTCATACTTAGTGCCTCTCAAATCTTACAATCATACACCCTCTCAGAGGTATGCTGAATTAAAATTAAAACATTCCATGCATTAGGTTCCTGCAATTAATTGCTAAATAAGCGTTATTAAATGTTTACCTACTGTAGGGTGATAGAGGATAACAGAATCGTCAAACTGCTCTAAGGAAATCAGAAGTCTACAGATGCTATGGATAAAATCTCCATTTCTATAGTAAACATCCTGTTTTCAAAAATTAATTAGGTTAAGGGAACCATTATCATTATAAGTTTTATTAATATTGTTGCCGATAATAATCCCATTTACAAGAGTTCTAGTGATATACAAAGTTCTGCATGGTAGTTAAAATGCCAAAGGCCATATAGTAGACAGTGCTATGCCTTTGCATTTGAAGAGCTGTGTGGGAGTTTGCATCTGTAGGATCTGAAGAAGTTCAATAACATTTTCCTTCTCTTATACTTCATTTTATAATCTTTAAAGAAGGAAACTACTTTATGAAGTAATTATCAGAGACACATGGAAAATAATATCAAAATATACATAAAAAATAAAACAAAAGCCTAAACCCTGAAGGGTAGAATCTAAAGGAAATTTGAGAAAAAGGGTAGAAAATTTCCTGTGCTTGTTCTTAACTGTTCTGTGACATTTTGTATCACTCAGGCATTTATCCCATAAAGCGAAAACCAGAGACCTTGGACTAGAGCCTACATGTGTCTTCGTGTCCTCATAGATCATCAACTATAATCTGTATCTATAATTCATCAAATCTAATCTAAAAGTATTTATTTTACAGGTGAAGCAACCAATCAGTCAAGGTGACGTAGAACAACCCAGTAGCTTCAAGTCTGTAATGATCATATTGACCACTTGTGGATGAATTTGAGTTCTTTGCAAATATATACTTCTCTAGACTAGCAGATGCTAATTCTGTCCTTTGTAACAGTGTCTTGCCCTCTAAGGGAGTCTCTGGAATATGGCAGGAAGTCTTTTGCCTAGTGCTATGAATGATAGCTTCTATGCTTCGTCAGCCACAGTAGCTGCAGCACTCTGAACAATACCCTAGTGCCCTCTCGGGGTTAATGAGCTTCCCAAGGCACTAACCTGCCACGAGGGAGTAGTTCAAAATGTGGGGAGATTAGATTCTTCTTTATCATGACAGTACTTTTTTATTTGTTAACCTAATGCCCTTGACATTTCCCTCAATTATATTTCTTTCCTACTTTTTATGCCTGCTGTCTTGAAATGAGTAGTGTGTGCTCGCCTCCTCCCTTAACCTCAACTCCCACTGCTTAATCAGCTTTTGGCTGTTTTCCATAGCAAGATTCTTTGTTTGGGGCCTTTTCTTCTAGATGAATTCAAAGGTCTTTCTTAACTGTCTCCTTCTTGATTTCTTTGTTTTATGAGAGGTTAGCTGTCTCACTATTTGAAACCCTTTCATCATTTGCTTGGCAGTTTCGAACAGAGAACAATACTGAGCAGGTCGTTGATGTCACCTCATCCCCATTCTGTTTCTGTAGGTGCCCCTGACCTTACCCACTTTACTTGGCTCTCTTGGTAAATGTATTTCTAGTGATTGCTTCCATGATTTTGTTACTGTTTAATGAGTCCCTAAATCCTGCTCTCTTGTGAACATCCAAGTATGATTTCAACTGTTTTCTTCACTTTGTTGTCTGTACTTACACATAAAGCTAGGGCTGTGGGATGGCTCAGTCAGTAAATTGTTTGCCATACAACTGGGGATCTGAATTTGGATCCTGAAGCCCATATAAAAAGCTAGGCATATGCAATTCAATAATTATAGTCTAGGAAGGTGAACATAAAAGGATCCCAGGAGCTCACTGGCCAGCTAGTCTACAATTAGTTGTGACCTTAAGGCTCAATGAGAACCCATGTCTCAAAAATTAAGGTGGATCAATCTGGAGCGACATCTCAGAAGTTAAGAATGCATATTGCTCTTGTAGACAACCCACATTCAGAGCCCAGAATATGTATCAGGCAGCTCACAAGCACTTGTAATTCCAGCTTCAGGGGATCTGATACCCTTATCTGGCCTCTATATGCACCTTCACTCATGTGTGCACTCCCACACATAGACACACGTACCAACAATTAAAATTTTAAAAGTAAGATAAGTTTTAAAAGCAGAGGGTTAATGATTGCATACCTATACCTGTGCAACCCAACACACACATATAAACGTGTATACCTTAGAACACACACACATATACATGCACACACGTAGATACACTCCACCTCACATTAAGATGTTCTTCTTCTCAATCAACTATTAAAAATTCAACAACTTTCTATTTTTCATGCCTTATATAACCACATCAAATGTATACATCAAACATTTATTTATAGTTATTTATTTATAGTTAAGGATATATTTGGCAAACTATGGTATTGCAATAATTATTATGCAAGCTCTTCGTAAAAGCTTCATTATCTCCTCATTCTCCTTGACCCCCTGCCCTTTTCTCCTCTTCCTCCCTGCTCTGAGCACAGCCTTACACACAGGAAGCAGGGGCCTCCCTCTGAGCAGTATCCTCATCCACAAAACCTTCCTCTCTGTGCTTGCTGTCCCCACCTTAGTTTGCCTATGCTTCCACCCAGCCCACCTTCCATGCTTAATCTTCCAGGCAAATTTTCAGTTTGCGACTTGTCTGTAGAGAAAGACCTCTGTGTGGGTTTTTACCCAGTAACTTTATGAAGTGTAGCATTGTAAACTCCCGAGCATAGTAAGCATCATCATGTGACTAAGCTGCTTCTCTTCCTCTGCATTTATTTGACTTCACTCTAAGAAGTTAAGCACGGTCCACCCAGGGTTGGGTTCTGTTACAGAAGGGTGGTAGGGTCGGGGAAGGGTGGAGGGCAGGATCAGTAAATCCTCCATCCAATGCTCTATTTCCTTTGTTTGTTCATATCTTGATTGAGAACAAATCCAGGAGGAAAAAAGAATATGGAGAAAACCAGCCTGCCACAAGGAGTGTATTCAACAATGCCCTGATGCCAAGGTCAGCCTTGCTGCTGAGAGGAATTAATTCAGAATCTCTGATTGCCATATCCAGCCTTTGCTAAAGCACTGCACAGCCTCCTGGCATCTGGAACATGGCTTCTTTGTGTAGAGACTTGCTCTGTTTCAACTAATCCCTCAATCCGTGGACTTCCTAGCTGTGCTTCCTTCAAAACCCAGGCTTGGGCAAAGGAATGGAGAACAGAGATCTGTGTTGTGCGCCTGGGTGAATGTTTTAAGTGTTCAACATTTTAAGTCTTGCTGTTTCTCAAGTGTGTTGGTTCGTTCACTTACAGGTTCATGTATTTAGCAGAGACTGATGAACCACCATTACTATTGGCCTCTGAGCTGTCAGATTGCCTCTGAGAATTCAGGACTATATATGACAGACACAGATGGTGTTCTATATTGTGAGAAAGAGCAATTACTGAGAAGCTGGGGAAGCCTGGAGATAAGGGAAGTGCCCAGTTCCGTGGAAGAATGCGGTCTTCACAGAATAAGCAGATTTCCATTACCTGGCTAGGGGCACACAGAGGCACACTTAGATCACAGTCACTCAGGTACAACTGTAGTAGCAAAACAGCCACTTCAAGGGTTTGTTAGGACAGTTGCCTTTCTACAGAGTATTTCCTGTTTGACATGTAGTAAATAACCAACAAGTGCCACTTACAATAACGGCACGAGTGATTTTATGTTATGAATAGTTTTATTGTTTGGAGTTTCACTTCTTAAAATTCTCTTTGCTTTAACTCTCAGCAATTAATGTGTTTCACTTCTGACTCAAAACTTCTGACTCAGCCGAGTCAAACAGATAACACAAGAAGCAGACAGTCGGCACCACCTCACAGACTGTCTCAGCATCAGTATAAATACATTTAAAGAGAGAAAGCTAATGATCTTTTACCATAATAAAAGGCAGGCTATGAAGCTGGAACAAATGAGGTCCAGTATCATGGGAATGTGATGCTTCCCTCTAGAGCCCCAGATCCTAAAATAAGCAGAGAATAAAAGTTGATCTCAAAACTTAGAATAGATGCTTCTAGTAAAACTTCTTCCCATACTTTATTAAAGTAGCAGCAGAACACTACTTACAATTCTACCATACAATGGGCCACATTACACATGTAATAGTTCAAATGCAGCCACATTCCTTAGAATGCAAGTTACACTAAATACTCTATTGTGCTTCCTCCCAGCAATGCAGAAGTGTAAGGCAGTGTTTCTCTCTTCTGTCAATGAAGGAAAGTAGGTACACTAATAAATATCTCTGAATTATTTGATTTGCTCTAGACATTACTGCAAAATACTCTGGACTCTGTCATAGCTTGAGATCTGGGGTCAACTATTAATACTTCCCATTTCAGTGTGACTGAAGTGGAGCTGGTAAAGCCATATTGAATGTTGAGTGGAAATGTAACCCATGATGAGAACTTGATGGTGTCAGGGGCGAGATGCTAGCAAAGACTCTGGGTATTAGTAGAGAAAACTGTGGGTGGGCTGCAGAGATGGCTGTGGAGTAAGACTGCTTGTACAAGCACAGAACCTAAATTCAATCTCTAGCATTCTGGTAAAAAGCTTTATATGTCTACATACGTACCTCTAGGGAATGGCGGCTAAAGGGTTGCTGGAGCTTTCTGGCCACCATCATAGCTCTAGGTCTAGTGAAAAGCCTTGCCAAAAATGGATTAAGGTGGAGAGTAAGAAGGTAGGATACCCAGTGTCTTCATCTGGTCTCCGTATGCATGCCCGTGTGCAACCCCCTATGCACATAAAACTGCACAGAAACACAGACACACAGGCACACATGTGGAAGAACAGGGGAGGAAACTAAATAAAAATAATCTATTAAAATGCTTGATATCATTGGTTGTGTATTATGTAATGGCTTGAATGCACAAAGTTCCTTAACTGCTCATCGAACGGTACTGCTTTGGAAGTTTTAGAACCTTTAGGGAGTGGGGCCTTGCGGGATGAAGTGGATCACTGGAGGCAGGACTTCAGGTTATAGCTGGGCTCTTTCTGTTCATTCTTTGATTGTGTACATATTGTGACAAGCCACCTTCTTCTCCTAACGCCTTACCTTTGCTTCCCAGATGGACTGTATCCTCCTGAAACTCTGATGCCAAATAAAGGCTTCATTCCTTCCTTCCTTAAGTTGTTTTTGTTAGGTGTTTCTGTTACAGCAACAAGAAAGGAATACAACTTTGCATCTGGCTTGCATGGTTTGCCCCAGACCAAGGGTTTTCACCGGATATGGGTCTTAACAGTAAGTCACAGCAGGCCAATGAGGAGTCCTGATGCATCAAGACATGTACTCATTTCTATCCTGCTGAGTCTGGACTGGCCATTGTAGGGGTAGAATGACTTGGTTTCAATTTCTCGAACAGGACCAGCAGATACGGGCCTCCATGAGTGTCAGTGGCTTTTGTGAGTGTAAGGCTTGTTTGTATAATAATGTACATATTTTCATATTCTTCCAAGGAATGTTCTCCCTGTTAATGTTAATGACTCCATGATAATTATAAACAGCAGGAGGTCAGGAGTTCTGGGTATGTCTATGTCTTTAACAAAATGGTAGATACTGAAACCTTCAGGACAACCCTTAAGGCTGTGGAAAAGAACTCAAAAAATATGAGTTGAAAAATATAATTTTCAACTGTGTAAAATATAAGGATGAGATATGAATGGTATAAGGAGATTCACAAATCTAAAGAAACATAGGTAGCTTCACTATGGCCTAATAGGTCAGAAAGATACTAAGGAAGGAGATACAGATATTTAGGGAGTGGTAATCAAAGGAGATCTCACCCAGCTAAGTTTTTTGTTTATGCATACAAAGGCAGACAAACTCTTTTTTTTTTTTTGGTTTTTCGAGACAGGAGTTTCTCTGTGTAGTCCTGGCTGTTCTGAAACTCACTCTGTAGACCAGGCTGTCCTCGAACTCAGAAATCCACCTGTCTCTGCCTCCCAAGTGCTGGGATTAAAGGCGTGCGCCACCACTACCCAGCTGGCAGACAAACTCTTGAGTTTAGGGTCAGCCTGGGACAGAGCAAGGTTAGGCCCAGGCCTGGTAGAAATGTTTAAAGGCAGGGTCATACTCAGCTAGCTTATTGGCTGTGCTAATAGAGGGAGGTGGATCTCTGAATTCTTTTGCAACGTTTTAAAAAAAATGTGTTTGTTGTCTTTTAAGAATCAAGGGGCTGGGGTTGTGGGATGCTGATTCCTGGGGAATCAAAAGGGAACTCGCAGTAATGACTAAATTGATATGTAAAATAAAAACTGGGCTTTTGATCTGCAAGAGATGAGATATCCAGAGAATTTTTAGAATAGCAAGAGAGCTGCATGGAGAACTGTCTCAAGCAGAACACAAGCCGCCAGCGTGGACCCTCAGTTTGACTTTGAGTAATTTGTTCTGATGCTCTCAAGCATCCCATCTCTCAGAACCCCTCCTCGACCTGAGGCTGGCCTTGGGCAGTATCCTTATGCCTGTTCCCATGGAGATCTACACATCCTTTGTATGTCTTGATTGTCTTATAAACCTCGACTCTCAATAGGCTATTTAGCAAATGTCAAGTCCTTAACAACAAAAGATGACAAAATTTAATATTCACTAAGACAGAAGTGATTTCTTACATATTGTATTTTTCCCTCACATACACCTATTGCAAATTTAGATTGAACTAAAGAGAATTAGAAAGTTACAGTTATTTGTCCCAGGGAGGAATTTTCATGCTGGCATTTATTCACTCCAGCATCAGTATGCATTCTTCATATATCCAGCTTTGAGTTATGGCAGTAAGTTTCTTACTGTGGACACAATAAATACCAGTATCTATTATACTGACACAGAAAACTCAGGTACTATGCTTAGCAGCTGTTCCAGCAGGGCACTCACCATCTGCCTGGGACTCATACTCCATAGTCTTAAATAGATGTATCTGTAAGCAGCTAAGTTAGTTTCAGGCTGTATGTGTCATCTGCTAGTTTGGAGTTTGGGAAATGTCTTTCTTAAAATACATCCTTTAAAAAAAAGCATATAACTTCCTATGTTGCTTTTCTTCCACAAATTCAGAATCCACAATTTACACTTTAAAATATACTTCATCTATTACAATTTTATTCTAATTCTAGAGTCATGCCAGTGGTTATTAGACAATAGGAATCTGCAGCATGTGTCTAGTTGTCTCTTAGTTAGCGTATAAGAATAAGTCTGAAACTATTGGAAAACTGAGTTTATCTCCATCAGTGATAGTCAGCTTGCAGGTACCCTAGAGAAGAACAAAGACAAGTAGTCTGGGCACTTCTCAGCCCGAGTCACCTATTCTCTGTGATAGCCATTGGTTCTGCACACTGGGATAAATGTTCGCTCAGATAATAGGCTGACCATAAGCTGTGTCCTTATGTTTTGTCATTACTGCTGTTCTGTAATCTGACAAATGGTTCTGTCTAACATGAAGACTTAGTAGAGCTGGAAAGTGGAATCGCGTGTTCCCCTGCCCCCTGTTCAGAGCTCTTAGAGTGGTATTGAAGCTCCAGATTTTTAAAAAGAAATTATAAAATGATAGTTTCATACATAGTAAGTTACATCTATTTTCAAAACTGTCTCTGTTTAAAGGTCCGTGGTCTAACATTGAACTGGAACCTTGTGAAGCAGTTGAGTTACTTTGACCTGATCTCGGTTTGCAGTTTACAGTGTTCTAAGTGTAGCTTAGAGGCTTAAAATGTGCTTTGGGATGGTTTTACATTATATTATTTTAATTAGTTTGAAATTTTGTTTGTTCAATTTATTTTTGAAAAATGATGCAGGGGACAAACTCTATAGAACTGCTGAGATGCTGAGAATTTACCCTCCTAATCCGGGATCTTTTTGGTTTCTCTTGATACAGACTCTTTTACTACTTTCTCATCTATGTTCCTGATGTATGAAAGGATACATGAAGTCGTTTCTACTTAAGGGATACAGCATAGAGAGCACATTGGGCTGGAGAGAAGGCTCAGTGATTAGGAATGCTGGCTGCTGTTGCAGAAAGCACCGAGGTTCAGTTCATCTAACCACCCACATGGCAGCTCACAACCATCTGTAAGCCCAATTCCAGGGGATCTAATACACTTCCTGACATCCATGGGCACCAAGAACACATATGGTGCACATACATACAAATAGGCAAAAACAGCCATACACATAAAATAAATAAACCTTTTTAACAAGATATATTGAGTATAATAACCAAGCATTTGATGAATCTCTGGTGAATGGTTTCTATCAGGTCAATATTAGCTTACAACAAAGAGAAGTTTTGCCCCATTTCCACAGGAAAAGCTTCACCGAGGGGCTGGCATCTGAACTAATTTCACAGTCTGTGAAAATCAATGGGTTTGTAGGCGAGTTAAATTCTTTCATGTGTTCACAGTGTATTTAGAATTATGGCAGCAGGTATAGACAACAGATGTACACCAGCTATCTACCTGCTCAATCAACTGGAGATGAACTGTTTGTCTCTATAGAAAACCAGTGTGGAAACATTGTTTCCTTCCCCAGCTTGTTTGTGGGATACCCAAAAGAGTCAAAGTTTGGCCTTTTAAAGCAGTCTGTTCCAGAAATGAAGTCTCTAAAGTCTCTACGAGGCCCAGAGCAGAGAAACTAGGATTAAAAAACAGGAGTTTCTATTGATCCAGTGGAGAGCACAAACCAACAGATGTCATGGAACTTGTTTTCCCCTTTTCTTAAGGGGAAAGAGGTAGAGCCAGGGATGGGACTCTTCTGACTGTTCTTCAAGGGAACATATGAGAAGCAGAAAAGACTTCCTTTGGTTGAGCCTCTCAGAGGGCAGCCATGTTAGGCTCCTGTCTGCAAGCACATCACAGTATCAGTAACAGTGTCAGGGTCCTGAGCCTCTCCTTGAGCTAGATCCCAATTTGGGCCGGTTACTGCACCTCCATTCTCTCATGCTCTTCTCCATTTTAGTCCCTGCAGTTCCTTTCCACAGGCTTGGTAGAGTGGGAGTGAAGGGGGTGGGACATCCTCTTGGAGACAGAGGTGGGGTTGGGGGAGGGGTATGGGATGAGGAGCTGTGGAGCATAGGGGTAGACCCAGAGGGGAGTGAAGTCTGGACTGTAAAAAAGGATTAAAGAATAAAAAAAAATAAATAAATTTTAAAAAGGAAAATACTTCCTTTGTCCTTAAGGATATAAAATGCAAGATTATGCAGAATCTATATTCTAAAACACTTTCTTTCTGAATACAAAGATATGTAAGGCATCATTGTAATCTGTCTGGTAAGAATATGACCCAAGAGAAAAATGAATTATCCGAGACATGGTGAAACAAGGGACATAGAGATACAAATCTTCTGAACTAGAGATGGAGGGAAGAAGGGAGGAGGGGTAGACAAAGGGAAGAAGGCAGGGCGGTTAAAGGTTAACTGGATCTAGAATGGGAGAAACACACATTCCAGGGTGGACTTTTTACTCCTCTTCCAGGACTCAACTGTTGTTTGGTATTATTTTTTCATTTTTTTTAAATCAGAAGTTCTTAGGGTGAATTTATGTATGGTTTCCACAAACTCATAGCATTCCATGGATCATCCTGTATACATGGATTTTCTTTGGAAAACGATGCAAGGCATTTTTGTTTGTTTTGTTTTGTTTTTGTTTAGTTTTCATTTTCCCAGGCAGGGTTTCTCTTTGTAGCTCTGGCTGTCCTGGAACTCGCTCTGTAGAACAGGCTGTCCTTGAACTAAGAGAACTGCCTGCCTCTGCCTCCCAAGTACTGGTATTAAAGACTTGTGCCACCACTGCCCGGCTGGAAAATGATGCTGTTTTATGAAAAATTTAAAAGGTGGTTATTAAAGAAGGAAAAGGACTCCACTAAATGTTCTCTCCTTTGTGTCATAGATACTAGAATATGGGGATGAAGGTTCTATTTAGGTACCAGATCAATCTCTTCATACTACTTGAATGAGTTATATGGATGTCATCTTCTGCAATTTGTGCGATTTATACAGTTTGTGGAGTGCAACCTATTGCCTTGGTAACAGCCTTCATTGTTTGGACCAACAACTCATTTGGATGGAACCCACTCCCTAGCACTGGAAGCTTCATTTGGTAACGAGAGGTGGTAAGTGGGGGGTCTGTCTCCCTCATCATGTGGAGACTTAATTAGGATCACCTTTGTAGATTATAGCAAGTTTCTCCTCCACTAGATTTTGGTAGCACTCCCTAAAATGTTCTTCAACTCCTCTGACTCTCACTTATTCCCTCCCCCAATCCCATCTCTCCTCGCCATTCCCACCAGCTCCTACTCTTTTCATCCCCTCCTCCCTCAGCTCCAGTCCACTGACAAAATCTAGAGAAAAGTAAACACCAACTCAACCACAAAACCTTTCATCTACAATCTGTTCTGTCTGCAAAATATGCTAGGGCAATGGCGGCACACGCACTTTGTGAGCATAATCAAATGATGCCTAATTTACCTTCAGACCCACTCCATGAGATAGAAGCCATACCTGACACCACTTTGGTGACCAAGAAGGAGTCTAGATAGCCCAGAGACCTAGGGTAAAACCAAATATTATTTTCTTTAAAAAAAAGTAACATAAAAATTACTCCTAATAATACTCTTCTATACTCATAGACAGGTGCCTTATTCAGCTATTATCAGAGATGCTTCTTCCTGCAGCTGATGGGAACAAATATAGAGACCCACAACAAATCATTACACAGAGAGACCTTGGAACACACAGCTCTAAACAAGATGTCTGAATCAACTTCCTCCCCTTAGAGCTCAGGGAACCCCATTGAAGGGGGAGGGCAGAAATGGGGGAGACATAGGGAATGGAGAACAACCAGAGAACAAGGCACTCTAAAACAGTTGAGCAAAGCTCATATGAACAGAGACTGAAGCAGTACTAGAGGGCCTACACAGGTCTGCACCAGGTCCTCTGCATATGTACTATAGCTTTTAGCTTAGTACTTTCGTGGGACTCCTGGATGTGTAAAGGGATGGGTCTTTGATTCTTGTGCCTTCTCTGGGGGTTCTTTTATTTATTTCTTTTTTTGTCTTGACTTTTCCAACTTCGATATGATGGTTTTTGTTTTATTTTGTTATATTTTATTTTGTTAAAAATATTTTTTTAAAAAGTTCCTTCTCAAGGAATGCTAGAGTGAGAAAAATAGTCTTCTCTCATTGGCTATCAAATATCAAATGATCATGCCTGAAAACACACATATGTAACATTTGGAAGTGTGTGTGTGTGTGTGTGTGTACATGTTTGCATGTAGCAATAATTTTAAAAGGTCATGAATTTGCAAGAGAGCAAGGAGGGATATATGGGCACATTTGGAGGAAGAAAGGGAAAGGAGAAATGACGTAATTATAATATCAAAAAGAGGAGGTAGCCAGACAGCTCAGAGGGTAAGAACACTTACTGCTCTTCCAGAGGTCCTGAGTTCAATTCCCAGGAATCACATGGTAGATCACAACCATCTGTAATGCCCTCTTCTGGTGTGTCTGAAGACAGCTATAGTGTACACATATTCATAAAATACATAAATGAATCTTTAAAAAAGAAAAGAAAACAAGGCTGCCTTTTCAGCACTTCTTCCTGAACAAGAATCCCTTTTTATTACTTTGTTCGGCATGTCTCCCCGCTATAGCTGTCAGAGCACTGTTTCCTCCCCACATACAAATGATAGCCTCATTAGAATTGATGATAATCATTTTCCAACTTCATCTTGAACTCTCGATCTGTATTTGTAGGTGTTCCTAGACTGACCATGTAGTCAGTCTATGATTGAAGGCCAACATAACATATTTGACACTGGAGAGACAAGGCAGCCTTTGCCTTCAAAGATTATTTTATTATTTGGAGCTATCATTTACTAAGCATATACCACAACCTAGGAAGAGTGCAAATGGCTTTTCTTTATTATTGCATCTGACAACGTACTCTCAAAGTTAGGGTTGTAGAGATGACGTAACCCACTTAAAGTTACCTCGCTACTTATCCAGGAAGGCTGGATTTGACTTGAGTTTTCTAGGCTCAGGGATCTGAGTTTGTTATCGTTATGATGGACTGCCTATCTCATAGCAGTGCACAATTAGAAACAGGTCTTTGCAACCAAAGCAGATATTGATGGTAAATACAGGACCATGTATAACGTGAAAACTGATTCTCCATGGCCTGCATGATCAAGTCCACGTTAACTCTGCAAATATTTGTTCTTTGTTTCCCAATGTGAGTACATATCCTATCTCATTCTAGCATCTAGTCATACCAAACCACATTTCCCCCCAACATACTGTGCTTGCCTTTCATGAGTTATGATTTGAAACAAAACTACATTGGATGGGCTCATGATTTTTTTTAAATTTAATTTAAAGTTATGTTCTTTTTGTTTTGTTTTGTTTTGTTTTACTTATTAACTTTACAACCAACTCACTGCTCCCCTCCTGGTCACCTCCTCCAAAATCCTTCCACCAAACCTTCTCCCCTTCTCTGCTGAGTGGGTGGGGCCCCCTGGTTATTCCCCAACTCTGGCACTTCAAGTCTTTGCATGTCTGGGCACATCCTCTCCTACTGAGGCTAGACAAAGCAGCCCAGCTAGAAGAACATATTCCACATACAGGCAACTGCTTTTGGGACAGTGCCTGTTTCAGTTGTTCAGGACCCACAGGAAGACCAAGCTGCACAGCTGCTACATGTGTTTAGAGAAGCCTAGGTTCAGCCTATGTATATTCTTTGGTTGGTAGTTCAGACTTTGAGAGCCCCAAAAGTGCAGGTTAGTTGGTCTTTTTGTGGAGTTCCTGTCTCCTTTGGGGCTGTAATCCTTCCTTTTATTCTTCCATAAGAATCCCCAAATCTGAAATTGGACATTCTTTTTAGTTATGACACTAAAAGCATAAGAAAGAAAATAGACAAATTGGATTTTATTAAAGTTAAAAATGTTTGTACATCAAAAAACATTACCAAGAAGGTAAAAAGATAATCCTTTAATTATCAGTATCAAAGGATGATAAAATATTTAAAATCATTTATGTAATGCTTTATTCCAGAATATGTATGTGTATTATATTATGATTGATATAATGTACACATTTATGTAATCTACAATTTATATATACTACATATACTGTATATGCAAATATATGGAATATATTGATTATATATATTATATATACACATATATAATTTATATAGTTTAATATATAATATTAATTATATATTAAATACGTATTTTACATATAATTATATACATGAATATATACATCTCAACAATAAAATAATCGAACTTAGCAATGGGCAAAGGATTTGAGTAAACATTTATCCAGAGAAAAGACATAAAACCACAAAAGACAAGATGCTCAGATTCTGTATCATTAGAAAAACATATATCAAGTTCATAGTAACATATCTCTGCATGCCTGTTAAAATGTCTATAATAAAAATGAACAACAATAATGCTTGGGAACAATGCAGAAAGATTGTAACGCCCTATGATGCTGGTGGGAATGTTCTCAGCCACTGAGAAGCCAGCCTGGAAGCTCCTCCAAAAGTTAGCCATAGTTACCTCAAACCCAACAATTTCACCCCTGCACGTATATATAGAGAGAGAATATCTTATCTCTGTATAAATGTGGCACCTGTCAATAATAAATCTGATGGCCAATGGCTTAAGCAAGAAATAGGAGGTGAGACATCTGGAAGAGAGAGGATTCTGGGGTAGAGCCAGGAGCATGAGGGTTTACCTGGGAAGGTGTGAGGAGAAGAAAGCATGGTACCTGAGCATGGCAGAATGTAGGTTGAAATAAATGGGATATTTTAAGTTATATCTAGTCAGAAGAGTCTAGTTATAGGACCAAGGTATTTGTAAGTACATTTTGAATCTCAGTCTTACTTCTGGGAGCATGGCTCGGAGGAAGAACAAGACCAAACTTCAACATATCTACTCACAAGAAATGAAAATATATGTGAATATGCTGCTAATCTTTCTACTGTGTGCAAATGCCTGACCAAAAGTGACTGAAGAACGATCTATTTTAGGCCCTGGTAGCTTGGTGGCTGGGTACCCTCTTTAGTGAGGAAGCTTGTACCTGGCCACTTGCATACAAGAAGCACAGCATCCAGCCAGGCTATACCCCATAAACCTAGTGACCAACAGATGACAGGCAGGCCTCATTTCTTAAAGTTCCATAACTCAAAACAGAACCTACCAGCTATTCCAACATAAAAACCTATGGGGGAACATATCACACCCATATCCTAAAAATAAGTTCTCACAGAGTTGTTGTATATGAATATTACTTGTACTGGCCTCAAACAGAAACTACCCAAATGTCTATCAACCATTGAGTAAGTTGACAAAATATGGAATATGTACACAACTAAATATTATTATTTACATATCCCACAATGTGTCTATTTATGTAAAAGTATGAAGTACTGTTATATGCCATGGCATGGATGAACTTTGAAACAGTAAAGTAAGCAAAAATGTCTAATCTGCCTGCTGTTTGTCTGTCTGTCTGTCTGTCTCCCCCCCGCCACCTATCTCTTTCTAACACACATATAAACCCTGTAAATGTTGTTTTATATATTGTAATATCACATTAAAATCTTGTGTAACCATAATAAATATGACAGAGTTTAAAATTACCAATAGAGCTTTAACTTACATCAAAACACACAAAAACAAACAAAAGCTTTAAGCTGTAAGAACTAAACCACATTGTCCTATAGTATCCTGCAGACATAATATATAGCAATGAGCCTTTAATTTTAAATAGTACTACAACATGTTGTAAAGATAGCTTATATATAAAGAGTGTGTCTGGGTGTTTATGGTTCTGTGTTCCGGAAAACTGCACACACTGCACTAAATACTTAAGTGCCCTCATCCAAAAGCAAATGTAGTACTAATTTGTTTTGTGACAAGCTGACACCTTAATCACATCTGTGACTTGCTGAGTCACAGCAGCTTTACGAAGTTCTGCTCTTCAGGTTATGGGATTTCTGAGGAATATCGAAGTCTCTAGAATATCATTTCAGAGAACAACCATTTCACTCGCCCAGAGAAAGCCACGACCGTGAAATGGTTTCCAAAGTTTTAACTGAACAGTCTCCTGATATACGCAGTCTTCTTCTTTTCATTTTAATTTTAGTTCACCTCACTCAGAAAGTGAAGAGAGGGAAGGCCGGTGTGAGGGAGCAAAGTCTCTTGGCTCAATAGGCACAACAAGTGGATTGACAAACTGATGGAAGAGAATGACGATGGTTTCATTTCTTTAGAAGATGCAGAGATGAAGGATACAGAACAAAGTGTTTCTGCAACTTCTCAGTCTCCCTCCCCAGATGCAGAGTTAGCCACTGTGTTTCTGATTGCCATCATCACAGAAAAGTAGTACAGAAATAGAAAAACATAACTCTGAAGTAATAACCTCTCCATTTCTGCTATAAGAAATATGTCAGAGAGGCTCATGACCATTCTTCTCAACTGAAGCCTTGTACTCTATGGACACTTTTAAATGATGTAATAATTGGTTTTGAATTATTTTTCTGAAAGAATATTCCATGAAATATGTTGTTGATACTTATATTATCTTGTTAAAAATAATAATAAAAGAATACAATGAAGTATTTGACAGCTGCTGATTTATAGGTGTGACCAGGTTTTCAAGAGTGCATACTTGTTTGGTCTTCTCAAAGACTTTGTGTAAGAATAAATTTTTACCTGTCTATCAATTAGAGTTCAATGGGAAACAGGATAATCTCTGGGCATTTTAAGTAGACAGAGATTATCTATAAGGAATTAAAAGCTTACAAAATAATTAGAAGGGCTAAAAATAACAACTCTAGGCTGGGCATCAAGAAATGTTTCTAGAATATTCTACAGTTGGCTAGGATGAGGGGTACTGTTTCTACCTTGGTGGGGAAGGTGACAAATTCAGAAGTTACTATAAAATCATAGTAAAATATGTCTCTACAATTAGAATGTAAGGACCAGGTGCCACCATAGCTGTAATTCAACAGCCTCTCAGATTAGCACATCTCTGACTCAGATGCAGGAGCCTATCATAGAAGAGCTAAGATCACTTAGCAGAAAGCAAAGATAGTGGCAGGATGATGAGTCCTGCCTCTAAATGCCTCCGACTGAACCTAATCTGCTTTAGTGGCATGAAAATCCGGGGAATTCCATTTTCAGCCCTCCAGGCTCTGTAGTGTAGAAGTATGCTTTATGAAGAAACAAGAATGGTTACAATGGTCCATATCCATCATGCAGAGAGTCAAGGACTTGAGAAATTTCTTTTCTGAGGATGCAGAGCTGGCGAATGTTACAGCAGCAAGCTTGGACCCTGCGACTCTGGCCCTTTGCCCAGCGCTCTTTCCACTCCATCAGCCCGCAGCTCTGATTACTCTGGAGACATTTGCCAAAGGAGACATATTTTCAAATCTTGTGCTAATTATATTTTTCACTGAAGCATTAATTCAGGCTTCTATGAATATTGTTACCTTTTAGTCTTCTGTCAAACCTAGTTCACCTTCCAAACTTGGACTTAATCTCATTCTACAGTACTTACAGTTAAACCAACACTGCTAGGGTTTAATACCTCTGAGCATTTTTTCTCAGCAGGCTTGCTGTTTAATCCTTTTAATGTCAGCACTACAGAAGGCTCCTTATTAAAAGGGGGAAAGGACTTTATCACAGGCTGCATTAGTGGCTTTCTTTCTGCCAGTGAAAGCTACCAAATAGCAATCTTTTTAGCTTTTTCTTTATTTTAATGTGGGCTGTCTGCTGACTATACACAGAAAAAAATGCTTACAAAAGAGCTGAGATATTAAATTCTCTTCAATTTTAATCATGCATAATAGGAAAATAATATGTAAGGTTTCAAACTTAAATTCTCTTAGTGTGGTGGTTTGAATATGCTTGGCCCAGGGAGTGGCACTATCAGGAGGTTGGAGATGTGGCCTTGATGGAGGAAGTGTGTCACTTTGGGGGAGGGCTTTGAGATCCTTCTCCTAACTGCCTGAGGAGTCAGTCTTCTCATGTTTGTCTTTGGAACCAGAGGTAGAACTCTCAGCTTCTCCTGGGTCATGCCTACCAGGAGGCTGCCATGTTCCAGCCTTGATGATAATGGACTGAATCTCTGAACCTATAAGCCAGTCCCAATAAAATGTTGTCCTCATAAGAGTTGCCTTGGTCATAGTGTCTATTCACAGCAGTAAAACTCTAACTAATACACTTAAGTTTACAACAATACTAAGTATTATTTAATCTGCAGATAAAATACCCGGATAAAATGAAATAAATTGAATAGACCTGTAATATTTCATTCACTTTCAATTACATTATTTTCCTTTCAAATATGTCTTAAAGTAATTTTAGATGTGTATCTATATATGAATATATAAATTTACATAAAATACACACATATATGTTTGTGTGTGCGCGTATGTACACTCAATAATGTAAGCACAAAATTTCCTAATCTACTCCTTAAAAGAAAATGTAAATTTATAGTATACTTCTATTTAAATTTATAATCGAGCTGTTTCTGTATGGATAGTCTCATATATCTACAGATCTTTTCTTTATAAATATTTCATGGAGGCCATGTTCATATGTAATTAGGGAAATTCCATTTAAACTTAAGTGAAATAATAGATTAAGATTCAAAAGATGATGAAACTGATATAAAGATTCAGCCACTCAAGTTTAGGTATAATGGATCAGTTTCCTCTCTAAAATCAAACGGATATTATTGGCTTAAACTCATTGGCAGAAGTGTATGTATTATCCTTATATTATGGAAACATTGAGAAAGGAATGCCCAATTTTTAAAATGTATGTGCTATTGATGAAATGACAAGCATCAAGACACCTTAGTCTTAAGTAGATAAGGTCATTTACTAAATTGGAGTCCCCCCCCCAAATTAAGCAAATTGTGACTTAGAGACTTGGCACTTTATATATAATGACAGAGTATTAGTTTAAAGGTGTCTCATATTTCCCTTTCAACACCGGTAGGTTATTCTTTCTTCTTTTTGAGACTTTTAAGAGACAAGGAAACAGCTATTAGGTGGCAGCTACTACATACTTTTTCATGTTGCCATGATGTTTGCTTCTTTAGAGTGATTTGTAATAAGAACTTTGAAAATAAGGATAGCTTTGTGCCTGTAAAAAACAGCCTACTTCTCATCAGTTAGTACAGATATCCTGTGTTTCATCTGAGGCTATTTCCTTTATTGATATCATGTGTAGAACATGTTTACAACTAATTGGGGGAAATTCTATAGGAATGCCAACTTTTTTTATACTAACCCCCAAAAGACAAATTTGATAAGTGAATCTAAACAGATGTCACAATGTGTTGTCTGACACTGACTTGCACTTGCTACATGGTTCTGTTGGGGTCATTTTCATTGAAGTCAGCCTTTCACTCAGAACTGTTCAAGGGTACCCCAAAGAGTCACAGGTTTCACATTACATCGTCCTACAGTCAAAGCATTCCAGTGGACTTCAGGTTGGGGATTTTATAAATGAGTGTATATTGACTTTTTCTCCCAGTAGTGATGAGCTTTTAAAAAATGCTGTGAATATTTCACATAAATATGATCACTAGAAAAATGTGCTTATATAAGTAAATATCATGGAGAAGTGGCATACAAATGGTTTAAAGTTAATATTCAAAAACTTTGATTGCTAGAGTTTAAATAGGTTTATATTTCCAAACAATTGGTTTAATGTTTTTTAAATATATTTCTATTACGAATGTGTTGTCACTTAACTATTCGATTTGTATGATTTTCCCTGTAGTACATTTGCTTAACGTGAATCTGTTTATGTATTCATTTACTTATTTTATGTAGTAGTGGAGATTAAACCCAAGGTTTGGTGCCTACTAAGCAAGCTGTCTACTGAGATGAGCCCAAACTTCTTTAGCATTATCAAGTGGATGGATTCAACTCAAAGTAGAGATGGACAGGATGTTAGATTTGTCTATGAATTGAGGATGAATTGACTCCTCTGAATGATTTCTATTAGAGCTCCTCTATACTTCTGGGAATTCCATTTATGTTTAGGCAGGGAAATCGTTCAGTTCAAATTTAGAATTCTACAGGGGAAACTTTTGCAGCTCTATTTGGAGCTGAGAACAATGCTTTACAGAGCACTCTGCCTCACTGCAGCCATTTGATTAAATATGTAACTAGATCTTTTTTATCACTAGATTTACCAATCAAGTAAAGGCAGATTTTTTGGATGCCTTATATCACCTTCCTAGCATAGCTCTTTTCCCCAAAAATGATTATAAAAATATATCACTTTAGCAGTTAACTACAAACTCTGACCGCATACGTATTATAAAGTCTTGTTAACAAGGAAAGTACATAAAGGAGAAATCACCAATAGTTAAGGGCTAATGAGAAAGTATTTCTATGAAATATTATCATTGCTTTAATATATATATATATATGTATATATATATATTTACATACGTGTGCGTGTGTGTGTATGTGTAATTTGTGCTAAGCCTATTCTTGAATTACACAATCAGCCATACATAAGTTCTTTGGCTCTTTCAAGTAAGCATATTATGTAAACAGATTAAAGATCACTGTCTCAGGGACTGATCCAATGCAAGTTAGATATTTCTCAAGAATATATTGCTGTGTGATTTACTATGCATAAAAATGTGTTAGCCCTCCCAGCTTAGCAAACTTAAAATATAAATTTCTAGATCTAGTTCTGTGATCATTTATCTTTGTTAACATTTCAAAAACTGATACAATTTTCTTTTTTTAGAATAAATTTATCATATTTTAAGTTTCTTCTGTATTTTGTCTTAAATTGCAAAGAGTACATATAATTATTTCAACTTCATAATTATCTCTAAAGTTGAGTATCTTTACAGAAATTTATCTTTCTACATATATTTTAGCAAAATGTTTACTAAATAAGATGTGAATCTTAGTGTGTGAAACATAAGCTTCTTCATCAACTTCTCCATGACTGAATTTCATATATATATGAAAATAAAAGGATCAGAAATAAAAGATTAGCATTTAGACTCAGCATGTTGGGCTAGTGGTTTTCTTGGTAGATAAAGGTACTCAAGACCAAGACTGATTGCCTGAGTCCATCCGCAGAACTCACATGGCAGAAGCATCCACACCAACATGTTAATCTCTGACCTACACATGTGTCATGACACATGTCATGTGCTCATATACATATAGTAGCCCCTCCTAGATAAATAATCAATAAATAAATGTGAATAAAATCATCAATTATTCCTATGTGAAGGAAAATTATCTTGACTGATAACAAATTATCCTTAAATTTTATTATAGGTCCTTTTTCAAGAATAATACTAGTTATTCCTGTCAGTCTAACCATATACTCACAGAATTCTTTAACCTCTGTTAATTCTTTGTTTGTACCTTCTGACTATGACATTGTAGTAAAATAACCAAGCTAGTAAAGAAGAAATTAAGTATTTAGAAATAGTTGAGATCTATAACTGTGTGTTAGACTTGTCCGTGTTGACAAGTAATGTATAAACTAATTATGTTATGAAATAAATTAAAGCATATTAGAGACAAATAAACTTATATTTTGAGCTGAAATAGGATTGAAAAGACCTAGAATCTAAATTTGGCTCCTTGGGACTGACGTTTCTGACTTACTAAGTAAAGAATTTCACTGCCAGGACCCCCACACTTTCTCTTTTTTTGATATTTTTAGTGTATGTGTAAGTTTTCTATGCTTTTCAGGCAGTTTCATTTATTAAGCAGTTAGGTTCAAACTTATATATGGTTAACAAGTTGTTAGCTTAGGTGGTTAACACCTTAGAAGCTATTTAAAAACGAATAGGCATACATTATATGTTTTGTTTCATTCTTAATGGAACATTCATATACGTGGTGTTTTACTTGTGATCAGACAGAAAACATCTTTGTGTTCCACAATAGTTTCCTCATCTTTGCATTTTATGATAGCAAATTATAGAAACTCAGCCTCATAACAATATTGCAGGAGGACTGGAATAGTGAAATGTAGAGGTTCAGACTATCTCAAATCAGCAGTGTCCATGGTTTCCAAATGATGTCACTGTGTTGGGCTTCAAATTTTGAATAGTCATCACAGTTGATCTTTACACTAGTGACTTAGGCCACCTCAGTACAGTTTGGAAGGCAAGGAAAATGATCCTTTAAAACAGAGAAGTATGATGTCAGTAGTTTTGAGGGCAGGTGGTTTATAGCTGCAGAAGTGAAGAAGAGGAAAAGGTAAATATTACACATGCTGGTCTGCTTGAAATAGCCTTCCTTCCACTTTACACCCACAAAAGTCCATTTGTATTGCAAGGCTCAGCTCAGCTGCCTCAGAGTGACCGCCCCTAACAGATCAAGCATAGCTGTGACACATTCCATAACACTCCTCACAGTATGACTCACAAATGCAATTACATATTTATCTATGCAACTACTTGATTAATTGTTCTCTCTTCTATTACATTATAGGCTCTATTAGGGAACCTGTCTGTTATCACTAGTGTATCACATGTATTGACATGTCTGGCTTCTTGTAGAAACTAAATATCTCAGTGAAGGGAATGAATATAAGTATTGAGACAGAAATAGCTTAATATTATTTTAATTATTTTTCATTCTATAGAATTTCTATATTTATAGTATTCCTTAAACATACTGTTTTTAAACCAAGTAAAGCAGTTGGGGGTTAATGGACTGTTATAAACAAATTATTGCAAGAAAAATATCATGTTACTTGATCCCAGAAAACTAACTGTTTTTGTGGATGGTCACAAGTGACAAGTTGCAGGTCATATTCTGCAGTGGTAATTAGAAGCATTGTTTTGTATAAAATGCCACTTGTGTCATGTTGTTGTTTGTAATAGCTCACATTAGAACATTAGAGACTGGCTTTATTAGCACACTAACTCTTAAGTGAAGTTTTTGCTGCCATTACTGAAATGAAATGACTTTCTGAAATTTCATTGTGAATGTTAGTGTTAGTCTTGGCTATTACAAAGATTTATTGCCTAAGAGTGAATATGAGAACATACACGATATGACTCCTAAATAATATTTTAACCAGACACGGAAAGTATAATAGGAAAAAGGCCACCACCAAAAAAAAAAAAAAAAAAAAGACTTAAAAAACAAAACCAGCCGGGCAGTGGTGGCACACGCCTTTAATCCCAGCACTTGGGAGGCAGAGGCAGGTGGATTTCTGAGTTTGAGACCAGCCTGGTCTACAGAGTGAGTTCCAGGACAGCCAGGGCTGCACAGAGAAACCCTGTCTTGAAAAAACCAAAAACAAACAAACAAACACAAAACAAAACAAAAAACAAAACCAATCAACAACCCACGAAGAGTACAGCACATTTAGTACAGTCCTTTACTGTGGAAGAGCTGTGACTTATCCAGTCTGTTCTGTTGGACTGTTTTAACGTGTGTTTTACATTTCTGGTTGTGCTAGGAGGAAATTATTCTTTCCCACTTCATGCATGTTGGGATAGAATGCTTATGTGGTCCATCCATTCCATTTATGCAGACAAAGAAATGGAAGAGAAGGAAACATGGAGATGTTTGGCCTGTACTCTTGGATTTGCTGACCAGTGTAAATGGTCTTCTTTAGAAATGTGTTTTTATTTACTTATTCATTTATTTTATTTATTTATTGGGTTAAGTAAAAGGCAACTCTCAGTAGGATTAATACTCCCTGTAAGCTCACTCCACAGTTCTGGGTTATTTTTCAGAGGCTTATGTACTGGTAAAAAGCACTGATGCCCACTTTCCTATTGCCATTTCCAAGATCACTTCTGATGTGTGCATTTCTAAAATGAAATTAAGAGTGGAAACTACTGACCACTGGGCATAACCATAACTATAACTAAGCATAACTATAGCTAAGGCTAAAATGCCCTTTCATTTATTTTCATCGTAATGTTTACTAGTCTTCTCAGTGTCACTCATTTACTCTCTCCACCCCCCCACCTTACACAACACTCAACCTCAAACTGTTGCATCACCTGGAAGACCTTATTAAGGTCAGAGTCTGACTCAGTAAAGACACTCTGTGCAAGCCCCCCATTTAAGAACAGAAATCATACCTTGTTGCTTAGACTGGCCTTGAACTTGTAGCCCCCTTCCTGCCTCAGCACACTATGTTGAAACCCTGTGGAAGCTATGGAGGACTTTTTAAAAAACAAAGCACCTCAAGAACTGCCCCTGTTGTTAGCAAGTCGACCACAGCCCTGATCTCATTTCTGCTTGGGCACTTTCTCTGCTTTCCTATAAATAGCTATTGTTACTTATTGCCTTTGTCTTTTTTTTCTTTTACAGAGTCAACATCCCCTCCCTCTTTTGTAAAGAAGTAGAACCCACTCTCCACCCCCACTAAACCAACTCTACACTGTTATTAACAATGGAGCCTCACGATATAGTTCAGACTGGCCATTGAGTCTCTGTTCTCTTGTCTCAGCCTTCCATGTTGTTGAAATTACAGGGCCGTTTTTCATCTTCCACTCCACCAGTGGACCCAGCTCTCATGGTGGGTGTGGTCTTCAGCTTTTCAGGTTTTAGTCCTGGCAGTTCTTTTGCAGAACCCACATGACATCACCGTGCTGTCTCCTTTGTCCACTAGCAAACGGCTTCTCGATCATGGCTCCGGCTTCTACCTCTCCGGTTGCTCCATTCAGTATCTTTTCTTAGATGTCCTATATCTATTTCAAACCTAAGAAGTATGAGGCCAGCTTTATAATTTCCTTCTGGGAGTGCATCTCATTGTTACTCAGCTAGAAACATAGTTGAGAAAATTATTAATTTTAACTCTTAATTTGTTTCTAATATTAGCATACAAGTGATGGTTTAATGAAATGTACACATTATGCTCTGGTTCTCCCCAATCCCTTACCCCACTCCTGCTGCTCTGCTCGCTCCCACAGGAACCCCTCTTCTCATATGTATTCTCTTGCCTTTACTCTTCTCACTTCCAACCCAAGAGCTCCTTTTTTCCACTCTGATCATCACCTTCATGTGTAAAAATCAAATTCTAGAGAATACCTGAGAGAAAACACGGCAGTCTCCAGTTCCACTCACTTACCTGCAAATGGCACGATTTCAGTTTTCTTTGGGGTCCCATAAAATGCCTTTGTGTATATGCACTACATTTTATTTATCCGTCCATATGTCGATGTGCATCTAGTCCAGGTCCACCTCTTACCTGCTATGAATGAGGGGCCTTCAGGTATGTGCACAGAAGTAGTATACCAGGTCATCTTGCGGATCTGTTTTTAGTTTGTTGAGAAACTCCGTACAGAGTTCCACAGTGGCTGGACCAGTTTACACAGCTACCCACAGCGAGGAAGTGTTCCTCTTTCTCCACAGCCGCGGCACCACTTGTTGTTCTTAGCTTTCTGGATATCCTGTTCCTTGCTGTCATGTATCCTCTCTTCGTATTTCTCTCTCAAGTCTATAAAACACATCAGACTTCATCTGCATCTCCACCACGTCCATCATCACCTCCCTGATTCCCGAAATGCACTTCTCTGCCTCTATTCTTTGGTGGTTAACAGCTAGCGTCCCTCATTCCTTATCGTCTCTCTTCTCCCTCATCCCCATTGGTGTACCACTGGACTTGCACCTGGACGACTTCATCAATTTCCCAGCGATTCATCCGTTTTGCTCCCGTGTAACAGAATTGCCACCTTTTCCCACAGTGGCTTTCCCAAGAGAGCAGGAATATCATCTTCCAAATTAAGCCTTTAAAAGCTTTCTGCTGCCTGCAGAATCAGACCCAACTTCTTCATTAAGGCTTTATGATTTGTTCTTAGATTTTTCTGAATATCCATTCCATTTTTTTTTCTCCCACCAACTGTACCGGACTACCAACAAAAGCTCAGCTCTCTGATCAGTCTTAGCACCTATCCTCCAATTTCTCATACCTTCAGCACTCCTATGTTTCTTTCTCATCTTCCTGAAGTCTAAAGGAGGAAAAGATATTTTATTGTCTTCTGTAGACATACACTAAATGTGGTAGGGGAAACAATTATAAAACTTTCAAGGCTTAACTTTGAAAGGGCATTTCTGAAGCTTTGCCCCTAGAATGCTCTCCAGTCGCAGTATTTCCACCAGCTCAAAGTAAACTCTTTGTCAAAAATGAGATGACTCAACTCTAGGAGGAGCTAAGCTCTTTGCCTGGTAAATCTTGATGTCTGGGTACAAGGAATTTCCCTAGGCATAATGTGGCCTCACACCCCCTTCTAGTTTGGAAAACAGGTACTGGGTAAACACCACCTCAACCCCAGAAGCTCTGGCTGCAAGAACTGTAGGGAGTCACTACGTCTTGCGTCATCACGTGCTGCGAAGAGGGTGGGGCCCTCCTGGGAACTGTGAGGGGCGGGGCCAAGCAGGTGGGGCGGGGCTGGAGCCCGGGGCGGAGCTGCGCGGGGTCGCGGCTGCGGAGGAGCGGGCTCTCCGAGGGCGGCAGCGCGTGTGTGCGGTTCCCCTCGACGCTCAGTGCCCCACGCGTGTCCCGGAGAGGCTAAGCCCGGAGCGACCCGGAGGACGGACTGGTGGACGGACTTGGGGGTGGCAGCCCGGCTGGGGTCTGAGCGGAGCGGCAGCACATCGCCTGAGCAGGGTAGCCTTTGAGCACCGTCGCTCCTCCTGACCCTCGGGACCGGGCGCGGCTGGCGTGCGGGTTCCCTCTCCGCGGGCAGCCCGGGCAGCCCCGCGTCCCCTCTGTCGCCCGCACCTGCGCATCGCGGTCGGTCCCGCCCTCGGCGGTGGCGGCTCACCTGGGCGCAGCGCGGGCAGGGCGCCGCCTCCGGGACGCAGGTGGAGCGGGCAGGGCGCGGGCACCATGAGCAGCGGCGCCAACATCACCTATGCCAGCCGCAAGCGGCGCAAGCCGGTGCAGAAAACGTGAGTGACGGCGGGCAGGCGCGCTCTGCGGGTGCGGGAGGTCCCCACGCGTGCAGCCATCCAGGAGCTGGGTCTCAAGCAATGCATTAAAAAAAAAAATCCCTGCTTTCGGGCGCCTGCACCTTGTAGCTCGGCGACCTTCCCTGACCCTGATACGTTGACAGCTCTGACCTACCTAGTGCCGCTCTGGCTTAGTTAAGCCTGCCTGGAAATCCTCCACTCTAGATCTCCACCACCGTGAGCTTTAGGGGACACGGAGGATGAGTAGACAGCTCACTGAGGTGAGACGGTGGGCAGAGCTAAACACGTGCTGTCTTGAAGGAGGGGACCTGTGCCTTTGAAGGAATTCCTTTCCGTTCTTAGCGCCTAGCTTTCTGTTTTGCTCTCCTTTACTTCCTAGGCAGCAATTTTGCAGGACTCGGTGTAGGCGCAGAATTGGTAGCAGGTTGGAGTTTGCAGTGGACAGGTGCCCTGGCTGGTTGGCGCCTTGGTGACCTTCTTAGGCACTCTTAAGTGAAGCTTTCTTCCTCCTTTTGGAGTGCTTTTAGGGTCTATAAAATTTTAAAACATTAAAAAGAGGAAAAAGAACTAGACTGGCTTGTAAGTTATTTCTACTGTCTACCTGTAATTCATTTCCCCTCGCTTAAAAACTTTGGCCAATTCTGACAGTGATTACAGACTCTGGTCTTCTTTTTTTTTTTTCTATTGGCTATTTGTCTCAGATGGGAGATATTTATAAATATTTTTTCTTAGAGAAGAGATCCATGGGTTTCTTAGAGAAGAGACAGGGTTCCGTTTAGGAGTTGGCTGTATTGAGGCATTCATTCATAATTATCTTGGAGTTTCCACAACTTACCATTTCTTAGTTAAAGAATAAAATAAAATTATTTTAGGAGCACTCTCAGGCAATCAGAAGTGTGCATTTTGCTTGAAACCTGACAGCTATCATCAAGTGAACAAAAAAAAAAATAACATCTTAAGATTTATACACTGTTTACATCTAGTTACTAGCTTAGACGTTGGGTTATTTGTGGATTTTAATTCCCCTAAAGAATTTCAACTGTTCTAGTTCCTCAAATCTTGACTTACAAATTAATATTGAGAGGAGATGTTCCTGTGTAAAGCTAGTCTGATCAGAATTTGGAAGGTTTATGGTGCACTTTAAAGGACACAAATATCGTTGACTCAGCAGTTTTCCGCCCCAGCAGTTCTTTGGTCCCTGGCTTTCAGTGCATCGCTATTTTGTAAAATGTTTTCTTTTTATTAAAACATGTTTGCTCAGTTTGACTTTGTTCCTGACGGTTAACGTTTCAGAGGCTTTCAAGTGCTTGTTCCCCATTTTCATTAATCGTAATACTAACTCAGCATGAGATGAAAAATCTCAGATGTTAGGTACATGGGCATAAAATCTGAAGCTCGCCATGAGTGTTTTAGTAACTGATTTTCATTGTGTTACTGAGGACATAAACTGCTTTCTATACAAAGTTCACCATCTTAGATGTTATTCATTATAACGTTGAATGTTTTTAGTTTCTAGTTAATAGAGAGACCTTCCCTTTTAACACAACAGTTCCCTTTAGATTAAGAGACACCTTTTATTATATTGCCTCGCTATTTGTATTTGATAATTTCTTACAACTAAACTGTTGTCCCCACTAACTTTTATTTTATTTGGTTCTTGACTTCTGTTTATCAGATCTGTACAGAGCACCTTTAATCAACTCTTACCCTTCATATATGCCTTAAAGGTTATCACTTTGCTTTGTCGAAGACTTTTAGTGCTGGCACTTAGATCCTCCAGTGAAAGTACTTATATTTCCCTCCCTGAATAGAAAATAGTGAACTTTATAATACACGTAATCAAAGTTTACCCTTAACAATTAGACCATTGAGCTTTAATATGAGTCTTTAAGTTAAACTACTTAGCTGGTGTGCAGTGAGGCCCCAAATACCTCAGTTTTAGGAAAAACACAAAGATGTGTTGACCTTGCTTTCTAATTTAATTAACTCGGACCCTTTAAGAGATAGCCGTTTTATACAGAGCATATGCTCTGTAATTCTATAGTGTTAAGAAAATGTATATTTATATAATATAAATTTATATAATATATTTAAATGTATATTTAAATATACAGTTCCATGAAACTTTGGAGTAGAGTGACATGATTTTTAGCCTGAAGCTCTTTTAGTCTTCAAATGAGGATCTAGATGCAAAATAAGCCCCCTCTAGTGGCTGGTCTCACCATGACAGTTATCTGTAGTAGGAAGTTGGTTTGAAATGTGTTCAGTTTCATGCCAGTAGTGTTTTGTATATGCTGCACTGTGAATAACTGTTTCCTTCTTCTTCAGTGCAGTAAAAGTTAGTAAATTAAGAGATCCGAAGCAGCCCGTATCCTCATCCTCAAGGACAGAATTTTCAAAGACCAACCTGGGAATAGAATCTTCCGAGATGTGTCTTAGCTAGTGGTCCTACATTTAGTGTCTGTTTTCACTTAAACCCTGTTCTTGCTTATTCTCTTTGGAGAGGAAAATGTTGTGTGCATTTGTTTAGCTATTCCATCTTATGAAGGTGGTTGAATGAAATAGAAGATGGAACGATCTCCTCTGGTGATTAAAACTTTAAATATATTTTTGAAGCTTTTATTGATACAGAAACTGTCTTACTGCTACTGTAGTTTAGGATTGTTAGCAAATAGTAGCTGTTCAATAAATAAAATCTGCAGTTGTGGTCTTATTCAAGCCAGCCATGCCAAGGGTCTCATGATCTGCTGCTAAGGTACACACCAATGACAACTTTTACCTTATTAGTATTCTGGAATGCTGAAGTAATATGTAAGCCCTCCCTCCATTCTATTAAAACATTGTGAGCCTCATCTGTATAATAAAACTTACTAAGAGTGTTGTTACAGTACACAATACTAAATTTTCCATAGAGCTATAGTATGGTGCCCTTTTCTAGAGAGCACTTAGAATTAAAGGACTTTGCAGATAGGTATTATTTTTCATTTTCTCTCATATAGGATTATTGAAAGAGTATCTGTGCTGAGACTGTGGATGTGCCTTACACTAACCTCTAGGTGGGTCTAACATGCGGGCTCACATCAACCTGAACAAAATAAGCACCAGATTTAAACTAAAGGAGGAGACCTGGTTTCTGCCTGCTGTTAGTCAGGTCTCCTTTGTTATTGTTGTTTGTCTGTATTCAAATTCTTTTTTTCATACAATATATTTTGATCATATTCTTTCCCCTCCTTCAACTCATCCCAGGTCCTCTCCTCTTCCTGACCCACACCATTTCATGTTCTTTCTCTCTCCCTTTTCTTGGTCAAGTTAATTATTTTATTATTATTATTATTATTATTATTATTATCATTATTATTATTAAGACTAGCAGGACAATCTCCTCCACTTATAACTAAACTAGAAAAAAAGAAGACTTCTGGAGATCCAAGTGGAGAGGTCTGTTCTTTAAGTACTGCTGGTTATGTGTTGAAGGCGTGAATCGGCACATACAGACACTAGAGAATCTTACTTTCCCCAGCCACTGAGCAGTACAGTCTCCTTCCTGTGCTTAGTTAACACCATTAGTTAGAAGTGAGCACTATACAGATCTTTAACAGTATTCTCCTACTTCTAAACTCTAAAAACTATTTGCTTTGCTTAGCAGTGTCATACAGCAAACATTGCTGTTTTTTCCCAGTATGTTCTGATAGGAGCATTGAACACAGACTTTTCCATACATAGTTTAATCTCATTTTCATAGTAGTACTATGGAAATAATGTTATCACTTCTGTCTTATGCCACTGGGACCTAAGGTACACATTCAAAGTCGGTTCAGGTAGTAAGTTCTTAGCCTTGGTGCAGGACTGTTGAGATGAACAGGTTAATCACTGTGCACGATGGCCCCTGTCCTGGGCCTTGTCGGTTATCCACTGCATCTTCTCTAATAGCACTGAGGCAGAAACAGTTGATTGCCACTTCAGGACTCAATCTGTACCTGCTCATCGCTTGCTTCTGTATTCATGTCCTTTTTCTTAGCGTCCCCCAACCCCCGTTTCCCTGCACGGGTACACACATCTCCCTGTGAAGCACTTTGAATAACTGCATGTTGTTCTACTGAGTACCTTCGGTATTTTCCTTTATAGGGCACATTCTGTCACTTCTAACATCTCAGTAATTTAACTGGTGTTTCAGAGAATACCCCGGAGATTTGTAAACTCTTACATAAATGTGTTATTTCCATAGGACAAACCTGTTTAGGTGGAATTTTGGGGGACAAGGGTTTATATACTTCTAAGGATGAACCATGTGTTACAGTCAGATACAGTGTCAAATTAGATTATAAAATTTTCGTGAATAACATCCACATTGTTTGTCAAAGAGCCATGTCTGTATCCATGTATTTTACATAAAAATATTATGAGTTTTGCAAGCAAGTGATGGAGGTGGTTGAGCTTGTATGTTGGAACTGTGCTTATGTGCAATAGTAGGATTTTATGTTTCCTGTATTGACTTGACTTTGTCTAATATTTTTCAGCTTCTTAATTTGTTCTTTTTTCTTGTTCTGAACTAAATTCCTCTAAAATGCGTACACATTTTAAAAGTCAGTAATGTGCACACAGTGCCTGCCATCTTGCGCTCAGTGTGCTGGGCCTTGTCTTTGGTGCCTTTCGTGAGGACATCAGTTTTCCGTCTCTCCTGAGTTTGCTTCATTTCTTCCTGATCTCACCTCAGAGTTTTGGATTAAATATGCTTTCAGCCTCTCGTTGTTTTTGACTGTGTAAAATTCTTTGTTGTTGAGCTAAGTAATGTTCTGTGATTACATGTCCCTCCCACTCATATACACTGGTCGTTTACACTATTTTCCATTGTCATGTTCTTTACCATGTGGGCGCAATGTCTTAGATGTGTGAGAGACAGGATTTCTGCCCTTGTTTTCCTTTATTTCTGAAGGAGAATGGTAGCTCCAGAAACTGTTGTATTCTGGTGTTATGAATCCAGAATGTCCTGCCTATATTTAACACCTGATTTAGAGATCTGCACCTCTAGAAACTCTTGCTCACCACTGCTAAACCACCTCCATCACTGAGCAATGGATTATACGTGTTTGCCGCACTCTAGAGTATGTTTGCTCCTGGTAAGAGAATCAGAATTGCTGCATTTGTCTTTGCAGGGACCAGGGCTTCCTGCATAGTAAGTATTTGAGGTTTACTAAATTACCAGTTGATCATCCCTTAATATTTTCCTGGTCTTATCTTGGTAATTGTGGTATATTGGATCTGTTATGTGGGCTCAAAGAGTAATACTTAAAAAAGAACATGCAAATACTTAAGAAATAGGGAGAGAAAACATTCATCCTAATCTTTTCAAGATTACCTACAGAATCATTATTTCTAGACCTATTTAATTTTTTTGGCTTTTTAAATATGTGCTTCTTGTGTAAGAACCTGCTATTTACACATACATCTCTCCTTAACTAAAACCAACAGTAAAGAACCCATCACAGCTAGAAAGCAGCAGCAGGACACTGGAAAGAGAGTCTGACTCAGTGGAGCTTCCAGGTAGAAGTCTCAGAAGGTTCTGTGGATGCCTTTTGTCTCATATAGGGAAATAAAACATCAAGCTGAACGTAGCCTAGCAATGAAATTCATCTTTATGCCATATACCACTCATCATTTTAAAGCAAGCACAGAGTTTATGATGATTAGCATTTGAAATTCTCATTCAGAGATCAATGCCCTTGCACTAGAGCTGGGGGGACAAAATGAAGAACGCATGGAACCAAGAGTTGAGTGTGTTTTCTGTTCTCTTCATCTTGAAATTATTCCTCTACTGTGTGTGTGTGTCTGTATATACGTGTACGTATGCACATGTATTGTACATGTATGCAAGTGCACATGGAGGCCAGAGTCAGGAGTCTTCTTCAGAATTTTTTTTCCTTTGAGAATTTGATACAGTGTATTTTGATCATATTCATTCCTTCCCAAACTCCCTCCAGATCCTCCCTACCTCTACCCACCCAAGTACCTCTCATCCCTCCCGCTCTATGTGTGTGTGTGTGTGCGCACATACTCAATTTTAATATTTGTTCTTCACATCCCAACTACAATTTCCTCTAACTCTACTCCTCCCAGCCCTTCCCCACACCCCTCTTCCCTAGACTCACTCCTCCATTTCCCTCCCAAGGGAAAAAAAAAAAGAAAAAGTAGACCTCCCAGTGATGTCAACCCAAGAAATTGCAATAAGACGAGGCACAAATCCTCATCCATATCAAGGCTGAACAAGGCCACCCAGTGGGAGGAAAAGTATCCCTAGTGGAGACAAAAGAGTCAGAGATAAGCCCCCCCACCACCACCACTGTTAGGAGTCCCACAGAACAGCAAGCTGTGAGGCCATAAAATATATGCAAAGGTTCTAGCTCAGACCTATATAGGGTCCTTGGTTGTTGCTTCAGCCTCTGAGAGGCCCTGTGAGTCCTTAATTGAGTCTGTGGTCAGTGTTCTCATGGTGTCTTTGACCCCTCCAGCTTTTTACAGTCCTCTCAGTTTTCTTCAGGGTTCTCTTGGCTTCACCTAGTGTTGGTTTCTCATCTAGCTGGCCAAGACTCCGGGGTGTGTGTCTTTCCATTGTAGAAAACTTGATTTTCTTTCTCCCAGTAGCAATCAAGTAACAGTAGCTTCTCAGCTGGAGGTAGGATCTCACGTTGACCTCCTCTCCTCTCTGCTAGGGCTTTGTCTGGCTTGACCTTTCACAGGACTTGGACATGTTGTCACAGTCTCTGTGAGTTGATACGTCCTCTGCCCTGTTATGTCTGAAGCCATCCACTGCCTTTGACTCTTGGGAAATGTTTGTCCCTTCTTTCACATAGATCCCTGAGCCACGAGGGGAAAGATGTGTTATAAACATCCCAATTAGGGTTGAGCACACTTTTAGACTCTGTGTTTTTGCTACATGTTTGCCAGTTGTGGGTGTGTCCGTTCATGGCTGTCTACTAGAAAAAGAAGCTTCTGTGTCAAGAGTTGAGCAATGCGCTTATCTACGGGTGGAGCAATAAGTCATTAGGAGTCATTTTATTGCTATGTCCATTTAAGAGTAATAGGTTTTCCCCGAGGATCCTGTCTACACAGGTTCTTGGGCTCATACATGGTGTCAGGCGCAGGCTCCGTCTCATAGAGCAGGTCTGAAATCCAATCAAAAAGAGATTATCACTGGTTCTGTATTGAGGTCATAAAAGTCACTGTGATAACTGCATAGCTAATCTTAGTCTTCGTGAGAAGACTAACTAAAATCTTTAAGGAGAATTAAGGAAGTAGAAATTGGCGAATCTGTGCTTACCAATATGTAAATGATTAACTAGGTAAGTCACTAGACATTACACTCTCTAAAGCCAAATGCATGCTTACTAGTAGTTTTTCTAGGTAAAAATTGCCTTAAAATATTTTTCTACTTAAAGGCTCTATCAGTATGAAAATACTTCCGTTTTATTTGTACAACTCAGTGGCTTTAGTATATTTTTAGATGAATGCTATGGGTTTCTTTGTATTATTGGCAGAGCTTGGTATTATCTGACACTTACTTTATAATTGTGCTTATTTCATAATTTCATAAAAGTGAGAAAAGAAAAGTTGGGCGTCAGTGTGGTAAGTGGGTTTATTGAGAAATACGTGATGTTTCATGGGTGGAGAGGTCCCTGAGAAGATGTTTTAATGTGATAGACACTTTTGTTCTGTGTTCTCTAAAGGTTTTTCGTATTGTTTGTTTTTCAGAGTAAAGCCTGTCCCTGCTGAAGGAGTTAAGTCAAATCCTTCTAAGCGACATAGAGACCGGCTGAACACAGAGTTAGACCGCCTGGCCAGCCTGCTGCCCTTCCCACAGGATGTTATTAATAAGCTGGACAAACTCTCTGTTCTTAGACTCAGCGTCAGCTACCTGAGGGCCAAGAGCTTCTTTGATGGTATGTCAGTGCGGTTGACTTTTATAGCAATAACTCAGAGAATACTAATGTAAGATATGGTCCTTTTCATGTTAGTAACTATAAAAAATATCCAGGAGCACAAATGTTGTATTTATTGCTGTAGAAAATAATGAAGTGACAAAGCTACATTTGTTACAGTTATTAACTCTCCTGTCTCATTCATCAGACATTTGGATGATACATGGTATCATTCTTTGAAAGTCAGGTATTTAGAAGTTATACTCAGGTATCATTTTTTTAAAAAAAGAAATAATAAAATATTTTAAGACTGTGATTGAGGCTGGGGCTGTCTTAGTGCACAACAGAGGATTTGGTGGGTAAACATGACTGTCTGAGTTCAAATCTCAATACCCACTTAATGCATTGCCTTGCGTGACTTTAATCTTAGCACTGTGGGAACAGAGACAGGACTCTGGGCCTGCTAGTTGCCAGCTCATTTGCAGGTTCAGTGGGAATAAGGCAGGAGTGATAGGGAAGGATGCAGAAAGTCTTCCTGTGGCCTCTGCATGTGGGCATGCAGGCAAGTGCACATGCACCCCCCGACACATACACACACACACTCAGACACACATACTTTCTCTGACATACATATACACTCTCCTTCTCCCTCTCCCTTTCCTTCTCTGTCTTTCTCTGTCTCTCTCACACACATATACACACACACACACACACACACACACACTTTCTCTGACATACATATACACTCTCTCCCTCTCCCTTTCCTTCTCTGTCTCTCTCTGTCTCTGTCTCTCTCACACACATCTCTCTTTCTCTCTCTCTCACATACACTCTTTCTCTGTGACTTACACACATATACACTCTCTCTCTTTCTCCCTCCCTCCCTCCCTCCCTCCCCCCCCCCGTCCGCCCTCCCTCCCTGACACACAAAAATTAACACACACTCTCTCCTTCCTCTCCCCCCCAACACACAGGAGATAGTAATATATTGTTCCCATAGTTTCTGTATGTGAATTCATTTAGCCTTTCAAAATTATATGGACTTCTACAGCTTTATATTAAAGTACGTTAGTATCACGAAAATGTAGTTAAAATGGTTTATGGTCAGAAAGAACACTTAAATATGGAATCAGTAGTGTCAGGTTTCATTTTTCACAGTGCCATTGACAAACTATTTGACTTTAATTGTGCCAAGGAGCACCTTGTGCTTTAGGCATGGACTCAGCTGTGAGGGGGGCTGTGAGGCTGTGAGTGGGGGCTGTGGGCGGGGCTGTGGGCCCGGGCGGGGGGCCCCGCCCCCCCGCCCGCGGCTGTGTGACTGTGTGGCTGACTGCTGTTTATTACATATTAGTCATCCAGCATTTTATCACCACAAAACTTTTAAAATGGAGTTCCTATTTCAAATTAATGTTCTAACATATTTTGTCATGCAAAATAATTCCTTAATAATCTTTTTCATGGATTCTGGGGATTTGTACTCAAGATGTCATGCTTAAATAACAAGGAATCTTCCTTGCTAAGCCATTTCCCAAGGACCTTATTTTTTCTTTTTATGTTTGTAAACCACAGGTTGATTTATTAAGCAATATGCTTTTGAAAGGACCATATTTTTTCACAAATTTTAGTGAATGGATTAGTAGCAAGATCTCAAACTGTGTGCTTATACGTCACTCAGCATCATAGTGAGATGCAGAAGTTTCCCCTTCTGCAAATTCAGATGATGCTAGTGGTGGCCATCCAGCTCCCCAGGCAGCACCTACTCGTATCTGTAATGTGCCCTAGAGGACTGCAAAGACAGTCATTTCTCTTCAGATTTATCTTTATGTGATTTGATGTTTCTGATTTGAGCAACTTTTGCTTTCGTGGTTGTGTATTTTCTTAAGGCGTGTAATTTTAACAATAGTATTCTGTCGGTGCACACAGACACCCAGCAGAGTGGTTTCCTGTGGTCTGCAGTGTGCATCAAATCTCACAGCAGTGATTTCATTTAGTCTGTAGCGTACACTGACTCTTACTGTAGTCATTCCGTGTGGTTTAGAGTGGACACTGAGTTCTATAGTAGTGATTCCATGTGATCTGTAGTGTACAGAGTCTGACAATAGTAATTCCATGTGGTCTGTAGTGTACACCAACTCATACAGTAGTGATTCCATGTGGCCTGTAGTGTATAGTGACTCATATAATAGTGATTCCATGTGATCTATA
>NW_021604633.1:10222310-10223074 GCF_004785775.1 Grammomys surdaster | reverse complement strand
TTAATAATCTTTTTCATGGATTCTGGGGATTTGTACTCAAGATGTCATGCTTAAATAACAAGGAATCTTCCTTGCTAAGCCATTTCCCAAGGACCTTATTTTTTCTTTTTATGTTTGTAAACCACAGGTTGATTTATTAAGCAATATGCTTTTGAAAGGACCATATTTTTTTCACAAATTTTAGTGAATGGATTAGTAGCAAGATCTCAAACTGTGTGCTTATACGTCACTCAGCATCATAGTGAGATGCAGAAGTTTCCCCTTCTGCAAATTCAGATGATGCTAATGGTGGCCATCCAGCTCCCCAGGCAGCACCTACTCGTATCTGTAATGTGCCCTAGAGGACTGCAAAGACAGTCATTTCTCTTCAGATTTATCTTTATGTGATTTGATGTTTCTGATTTGAGCAACTTTTGCTTTCGTGGTTGTGTATTTTCTTAAGGCGTGTAATTTTAACAATAGTATTCTGTCGGTGCACACAGACACCCAGCAGAGTGATTTCCTGTGGTCTGCAGTGTGCATCAAATCTCACAGCAGTGATTTCATTTAGTCTGTAGCGTACACTGACTCTTACTGTAGTCATTCCGTGTGGTTTAGAGTGGACACTGAGTTCTATAGTAGTGATTCCATGTGATCTGTAGTGTACAGAGTCTGACAATAGTAATTCCATGTGGTCTGTAGTGTACACCAACTCATACAGTAGTGATTCCATGTGGCCTGTAGTGTATAGTGACTCATATAATAGTGATTCCATGTGATCTATA
>NW_021604633.1:10158063-10222300 GCF_004785775.1 Grammomys surdaster | reverse complement strand
TCCATGTGATCTATAGTGTACACCAACTCATACAGTAGTGATTCCATGTGATCTGTAGTGTACACCAACTCATACAGTAGTGATTCCATGTGGCCTGTAGTGTACAGAGTCCTACAGCAGTGAGATCATGTATTATTTCATAAAAGGCACTTAACAATCTCTTTAGAAAGATTCTTCCCTTTCAGTTCCATCGTCCTGAGCCTTTCACTCTGCACCATTGTACAGCACCAGTGCTGTGCCTGGCTGTCCTGCTAGAGCCTCCTCCTGGGAGAGCTCTCACTGAGCCTCTACCTGGGAGAGCTGTCGCTGAGCTCAGGTTTCTTGATTCCTTTCTGCAAAGTCCTGAGGACATTCTGAGTGCTGGGATGAAAGGCCTGCTCGACCACCACCACCCATATCCTCCAGACAAGCAGCTTCAGCACTAACGGGGGCTTGTTAAAGATCCTGACCCTGCAGGACCTTTCACTGTTGTGGATACCTGTAAGGTACTGCTGTGGACTATAGCCTTGAACTTGTGCCAGCTTTGTAACCTGAACCTCAGTGTTTGTTCAGGCTGTGCTCCCTGCTGCACCAGATCCACTTCACTCTTCCCTGACACAGGAGGAATCTCTGCCCTTAGAGAATTTCTTGTACAGAGCCAGGGTCTCAGGCTCAAGTCCAGGAGAGTATATTGACTTGAATAATCATACATTTCAATTTCTTGTGCCTTTACGATGAAGAATGTTGACGTGTTTGTGTGTATAAAAAATAGAGTTTGTGAAGTATGAGGAAAATACATACATTGTTCCCTATTTGGAAGCAGGAGGGTGGCACTGAAGCTGCTTACAATAACTACTTTGCCATACAAGCACTACATAATTGCTATCTTTAAAACACATGCATATATGTATGTTCGCACACATGCATGATCAGACATGTGTCTTGTTATCCCCAAGTCAGCCTTATTAGCAGTGCTCAGTGTGCCAGGCACGTTAAAAGCATTTCTCAGCCCTTCATTAATTAGTTGGATTTTTGTTCAGATTTATTACCTATTTGTATTATTCTTCATCAATTATACCATGCTTAGTTTTAGACTACTTTGCTGGTTTTATGCTTCAGTGTGCATAAGATGTAGCTGGAAATTTTGCTGAGCTATGCCTTCTAGAGCAGGCCTCTTCTATGTTGCTTCAATCACTTCTCTGTAAAACCAAGGAATCAGTATTTGAGCAAATGTGTTACATGTATGTGACAATGTTTTAGTTTGGTCTCCTTCATGCCCTGTGCTAGTTTTTAAAAGTTGTTTTCTTTGCTCATGAAACGAAAAATCCAAATATACAAAATGTTAAGGAAGGTTGTAAGTGTGTGTGTATGTGTGTGTGTATGTGTGTGTGTGTGTGTGTGTGTGTGTGTGTGTGTGTATAGTTTAAGGGTGTGTATACACTTTGAGCAGTACCTTGAGCTGGACATAGGGTTTGACTTAAAGAACCCTATTCGGAATAGACATCAGTAAAACCAAAATGACCATGTGTCTTCCCTGAAACATCCGTGGTCCCTTCAGTGTGTCAGAGTACCTAGAAAGAAAATGTCATGCATAGTACCTTTATGAACAGAACCATCATGCTGTGCAACCCAGGTGACATGGTGGAGCTCCCAACACGCCTGAGGTGCCTAGCCACAGTTAGTCTCACCGTCCCTCTATTAGGGAAACAGTGTAGTGAAGCAAAGGGAAGCTCGAAATGAATAACAGGATGCAAACAGGGGGTGTGTAAATTCCTGCGGAAAGAACAATATAAACGAGTAATCATACAATCTTGCTAGAAAGGAAACTCAAGTTTTACTATAACAATAGATATTTTTCCAAGAAAATACATCTATTTATTGCAAGTTCAAATAATACGGGATGGATTGATCTTCCTAAACTTGGAACCATGACTGAAATGTCTGAAAAGCAGAAGTTGAATGTTAGATACAACATTAATATTAATGTTTTTCTAGTTAATTGAGACATTGAACTTTTACGTTAATAACTTAATTTAATTTTAAGTTAATAACTTTTAATTTAACCTTTTAAATACTTTAATACAGCTTAGTTGTGTTTTAGGTAGTGTGAAGTTTGAAGCAGTCTGTTTGAAACTATTATCTATTATATCTGATGCAGAAAGTACTCAAGAAGTTAAATGGCTGATTAGTAGGACTTTATTTTTGGATACATGGATTTTGGATACATGGAAAGGTGGTTTTTCTTGTATCATGTCTGTTGCACAATGGTCAAACAGGAGATACTATCTCACATGGGATAAAAAGATAAACCATATGATTTTAGTTAGTTAGTTAGGTAGGTAGGTAGGTAGGTAGGTAGTTTTTTCAAGACATGGTTTCTCTTTGTAGCCTTGCTGTCCTAGTCTCTGTATACTAGACTAGACTTGAACTCAGAGATCTATCTGCCTCTGCCTTTTGAGTGCTGGGGTTAAAGGCATGTTCAGCCAATAATTTATTCTTAAGAAGTGTAATTTTGACATTTATATTTTGAATGTAGTTTTTTTTTTTACTACCTATTGAAAATTTCAGGATGAAAATAGTTTTTTTTTTCAAATTACTCTGCATTTGGACGTTGTCTTAGGGCTACTGTCTATGTGATGAAACACCATATCCAAGGCCAACATATAAAACAAAGTATTTTAACTGAAAAGCATTTAACTGGGGGATTTCTTAGTTTCAGAGGGTGAGTCCATGATCATTATGGTGGAGAAGATGGAAGAAGGCAGAGAGCTCACATCTGATCCATAAGTTGTGGTCAAGAGGGAGAGCAAGTCTGGGTCTGGTGTGGGCTTTTGAAATCCCCAGGCCCACCTTCAGTGACACACCTACTGCAACAAGGCCACACCTCCTAACCTTTCTCAAACAGTTCCACTAACAGGACCAAGCATTCAAATGTATGTGCCTATGGGGGGCCATTCTGAGTCAAACCATATCATTGCACTCCCTGGCCCCCATAGGCTTGTAGCCATAACATAATACAAAGTTCATTCAGTCTAACTTCAAAAGTCCCCGTAGTTTTTCACAATCTCAAAACTGTTTAAAAGTCCAAAGTCTCTTCTGAGTCTCAAGCCACTTTTTTAACTATAACCTCCTTGCCTTTAGTCAAAACCAAAAAAGGAGATTACAGACTTCCAAACTACAATGGCACTGATTATCCATCACCATTCCAGGAAGAGAAAGGAGCCATGTGAGGGAATTGTATGTGTAATGAACCTGCAGTTGTCCACTGTGAATTGGTTTTCTTGCTTCATGATTTCTTACGTGGTATGGGGTACGTTTTGTCACGTGCCAGAGTATTCCATCGATTCCTGCGTTCTTAATGTCTCCTTTCCATGTTGTGGAGACAGCACACAGTAGAGAACATGTGCCTCACGACAGGGGTGAGCTGGCAGGCAAGGCACGTGTCACTCAGGTGAGGGCTACTGCCTGGTGGGCCAGTCTGTGTCTTTGAGAGGACATTTAACCTTCCTGTGCCACACTGCCTTTACCCCCTCAGTGTTAACAGTAACCAGGCGTGCCTGTTCTGAGGTCTGAAGTGGCTTAATGCTGACAGTAAGAACTCTGAATAGATTCTATAGTTACAGTTGTTGTCATGTGAATTACACATAAGTCCTATGGAATACTGAATCTGTAGAGAATGTCCTTGTGATTGAATATGCCTAGGGGCCCTTAGACCCAGTGTTAATATCACCTATGGACTCCTGCGCTGATGCCGTTCTGCAGTTTAACTCAGATGGGAATTTGCTAAGGAGCTCTTACAAGCTGTAAGTGGAGTGGATGGATGGTCATTACTTGCCTATGATCTTTTCTCTTGTTAGAAAAGGCACATTGCTCAAGTCTAGATGTTCTCAGGAAAGAGATCTGTTGCTTCTTTGGGGAGGGTGTGAACCATGGACACAGTGTGTTTGCACACTCACCTTGTATGTCGGGTTTAATGGTGTGCTGCAGTTTTTGGTCTTGGTAAAATTGTTAAGAGTTATCTCTTAATGTTGAACTAGTAAATGTATTTACTAATCATGCAGTAAACGTAGAAAACATAGGAACTCAGAAGATTTCTAAATCATTTCCTAAGTCTAGATACTCTGCCACTGGTCTTCAGAGAGAGGCATGTGTGGTTTGTAGTGTTGCCTGGGATTGTTACTGTGTGTCACCTTAGAGCCACTGAGTCAGCAGTTGACAGGCATCACTCTGTGAATTAACATGCCCTCTGGATGATTCTAATGTCTGTGGAAGTTTCATAGTAACTGGCACAATTTATTAGTCACATTCTGCATTTCAAGTTATGCTTGAACTTCACTCTTGTAGGTAAAGGTGACAACGTGCCCCAGGCAGGCTAATGGCCCTACTGAAAGCAGATATCTCTGCTCTTCTTGCATTGATGCCCAGAGGGACTGAATAGAAGTATTGCATCTAACCGAATGTGTAGCATGGAGTGTGGTAGTGAGGTCTTTAGAAGTGATTTTTCACTTGAAAGTTGGAATAGAACTAACTTTTAAGGCCTTTGCACTTTAAAAATGATCTGCTAAAAATCAATAACCTTCCAATAATCATAACCACAAATACAACCCCCACTCCTTGCCTCCAAGAAACAGACTTCAGGGGCTGTATACGTGACTCGTGGCTAATAACACTTATTGGTTTCCAGAGGACCCAGGTTTGATTCCCAGTACCCATATGATGGCTCACAAGTATCCCAGGGGATCTGATGCCCTCTTCTGGCCTCTGAGAGAACTAATCATGCATGTGGTACACAGACATACATACAAGGAAAACACCCATACACATAATAATAATTCTTAAAAGGAAAAACATATTTCATATACAGAAGAAAACCTTACAGTGTATTAAAGTAAAATATATCTTTTATCTCAACTTATAAAGAAAATTCCTTTTAGGTACATATGATGTATTATTTAGAAATTTATTCATTCATATAAATTAATGAATGAGGTATTTGAAGGCATTTTTGTTAAATTAATAAAAACTGTGTTTCTTAAACCATTCTACTACATATATATATGTATGTTTAGTTGGATTTTCTAAGTCATTCTCTCTTATGCACACAACAGTGTTGGAACTGAATTTAACTTTTCTAGTCATAATAGTAAAGGAAATGATAAATGTTGTAAAATACATTAAATTATTAGCAATGATTAAGAATAAGTAAAACAATAGTCTTTCCTCTCAAACTGTTCCATGCCACATTTCAACTTGAAAGTAAACTTAGAAGAACAAAGAACAAGATGTAGTTTACCAGAATCCTGTATTTCGTCTTCATGAACTTTATTTCTTCAACAATTCAAAATAATACACAAGGGAGGAAAGTCCACATTAGAACATGTAAATTGAGTAAATGTCAGTGGAGTTCAGACTGGAGCCCTGGGCGCTGGGGTGTGGCCACTTGATAGTGGCATGCCTTTACACTCTGAGTACAATCAGTTCTTTCTACTATGGATTGCTTCAGATACCTCCACAGGAAGACTTACTGAACACTATGGCATTTTACTATCCTTACCTTATGCTTTTACATTCCTGTCCCTTCAGCACGGGGTATAGAGCCTACTGCAGGGATGTCAATTAAAATTTAACAGATGCTTCTCAGGTAGCAGAATCAATGACATTTTCAGATCTTGTATTTTATTTCTACAAACTGTCACATGTTCCAGGGCTGTTAAATTTCAAGTATAGAGATTGGATTATATACGTGATGTGTGTAGTGCTTCTCAATGTTTGAAATATTTTAGGCATCGTATGGTCACCATAGTAATTCCGTCAGATGCTCATCAATGCTCTCCATTTAAAGATGAGGGAATGGTAGAACCCAGTGGGATTTATAAGGTTTTTTGCTGTAGTGCTTCCAGGGTGTGTAATGGAGAAGAATTTATCATGTCTGCCCTCTACTGCTCATGTGTAAGCTGCATGATATTTTATGCTCATCAGAATCATCTCAAGTGACAGCATTCCTCTTACGTAAAGGCAGAAAAACTAGAGGTAAAAGATGATTAGCTCAGTGTGAGAACTGTGGGATCGGGGTGGGGGGGAATCCATCCCTGTATGCTGGGAGCACATCACTGCACACTGGGAGCAGACTCCAGGCTCCCTGGATTTACATCCAGGCTTTACCTCTTAAAGTTTGGCAAATCTGAGGGAGTTCCTTCATCTCCTATGCCTTAGTTTCATATTCTATCAAAGAAGCAATACCAGTGACATAAGGTTATTTTGGATATTAAATGGACATAGATTGTTGCCCCAAGACAATATATTATTACCGAGCAAATAGAGTAATTCTAAAGATAGGAAGCAGTTGCCTTATTCCATCAATTTCTTAACAAGTTAAGCAACTTACATGAGAAGAAAGAATATTAATACAGAGTCTTGCATTTTAAGAAGTTATGATACTAAAACTTCAAGGGAAAACATTACAAAAGGTTAAAATGATTCCATCTGGCTTGAAAAGTGGGCATAATGAAAGCTCTCTAAGACAGCACAGACACGTTTTGTGGGGGGACCCTGGGAAGGGAGAGCACATACTATTTCTGGACTCATGTTTGTGCAGTATTTACTTTAGTCCTTTCCTATGGACTAAACAACAGAAATATTGTCTGGTCTACTTGGAGTAGAACCCATCCAGTGACCGTTCCAGAAACCCATTCATCATTCATATCAAATATTGTGCTTCCAACATTTAAAACTGAGAGTTATTTCTTATGAAGAGCTTGCTCTTATGTTTACCGTCTCCACACTTTCTGTAATGCTTTGTAAATGTGTTCTGACTCTTGATTCCTTTTTGACATTCTTTTCCAGTTCTTTATTTCTATAGCATGTAAATCCTCCAGAAAGACTGGCTAAGAACAATTTGCACTGGTTACTGATCTCAATATAAGCCCAGTAACAAAACGTGAGACAAATACCTTTGGTTTCTTATTAACCATCCAGTGATAAAGAACGAACGGTCTGGTAATAAACAATATATCTAGATGCCGAGCTGTTGCTTTCTCTTATTGGTACCGACTTGAAATATCTTACTCAAAAATTAATGTGAAGAGATTCCAGCTAACAATTGAGGTCTTTCTGTCTGACACCGTATTGGTCCAGTTTTAGACCGGTACTGACCCTTTTAAGAATGTACAGGTTTGAGTTTGGCTTCGTTCTTGTCTTTTCGGCAGCAGGTCTTGCTTGGTAAATCTCCCAACTTCTTTGCTTGCTGAAGTAGCAGAGTTCTTATTTACCTTTGGCATTATGAGCAGACAGTGCTCTCACAGCAAGGCTTCCCATCAAAGCAAGCAGCAACGACAGCTGATAATGTACAGAAAGGAAGAAAAACCCTTTCTCTGTTCTGCATGTCAGTGAGAAACATTTAAGTATTTCCTTTTAGTCTTGATTAACAGGAGACCAGTTTACCTCACACTATTTTTTGGCCTGAGGAAGTCTGTTCTCTGCCCTTTTGAAAATTTTACACACAGAGGCCAAACCCTGGCCTCTTTTCTCAGAGAGATATCTTTCAGCCTCTGCAAAGGTAGGGGAGAGCTTGGCCCAAGGTTCCAATGTGACACATACACTGATGATTTACCAGAAAATGCAAACACGAGAATGGCTCACGTGACCTCTGGCTTGCTAAAAAAGCTTTCCCTGAACCAGGGGAACATAGAAATCTAATAAAATAATTCTCAAGGACTGTAAAGTCACTATTTAAGTATCACAAGGTAAATGAGGGATCAGGGAAGACAAGAATGCAAAGCCTCTAGGAGATTACTCTTTCTAATAAGGCAATCCTTGAACTCTTGTAAACACTCTAATTAGAGCAGCTGTTTATTGAACTGTTGGTCTGCTGTGTCAGGAACTGCGTGGGCATTTTCATTACTGTTCACAGCAGCTTCTCAGGATGGTCTCGTTTTGTTTGTTTGTTTTGATTGCCCTTTCACGTATTAGTAAACAGGCTCGAGGAGCTGATATGTTTAATAAATGGCAGAACTAAGATTTTTATCTCACCAGGTCAGATAGGTCAGCCAGGTGCTTTCAAGTGAGACTTGTTAGCGCATGATAAAATGCTGAAGTAGATGGTTACGGTAACCACTGTGTTCAGTTGTGTTGCCTCTCGCCAAACACACTTCACACGTGCTGTTTCGAATCATCCATTTGATGGTTTCTATTACAGTCTTTGACTATTGCTTGTTTGAATATGTACCTTTTGTGTAATTGCCTCTTCCTTTTCCTTCCCCCTATAGTTGCATTAAAATCCACCCCCGCTGACAGAAATGGAAGCCAGGACCAGTGTAGAGGACAAGTCAGAGACTGGCAGGACTTGCAAGAAGGAGAGTTCTTGTTACAGGTAACTCTCATAATGCAGTGCCCTCGAGTAGGACATGAGCACACAGAAGCAGAGGATTCATCTATCCTAATTTCTCTTAAGTCGCTGAAGACTCACTGTGCCAAGTTCACAGCAACTGCAACACTGGTCTTCTCTAGTTCCTGGCAGATGGGATTATGGGAAGTGGATTCATCTGATCTAATCACCCTGGCATTATGGGAACTGGCTTTATCAGGTCTAGTCATCCTCCCTGTTGCTGCTCTTGATGAATCTGTGTGCACTTTCAAGAATGATGCTCACGTACAGAGTTAAAGCATGTACTCAATGTACGAAACCCATTCTTACTTAAATTTTATTTTTAATGTGTAATATTATAACTTATATATCATTTGAGCAACAATGTGTGACTTACATGTTATAGATTTTTTTCCATCAACCATAGGCCCTCATTTTGTGCTTTAGAATGAGGGAGTTTCTAATAGGTTTGATGGTGGATAGGTTCTTAAAATTTTGAACTGTATCTTCTTAGAGTAGATACTACACCTGGTTCCAATAGCATCAGCAGCTACTTAATGATTTTGTGGATCTTAAATGGAAGGGGTGAATGTGCATGATAGTGCCAGTGAAGTTCCCTGATTGCCCTCAGTTCTAGCCGGTGAAGTGAGCGCACAGCTTGGTGTCTGTTCGCTAACTCTGTTGCTGGAATGGAGTTGTATCGTGTCCTTCCTATTGCTGTAATAAGACACCATGAGTAAGCATGACTTGCAGAAGGAAGCATGCACTTGGGCTTACAGTATCAGAGGGTTAGAGTCCAACATGGTAGGGAAGAATGACAGTAAGCAGCAGGCACAGCAGCAGGAGCAGCAAGCTGAGAGCTCACATCTTCACATGGGAGCACAAATTGTGTGTGTGTGCACACACACACACACAGAGCGGGGGAGGTGGTGGGGGTGGGGAGAGAATGAACTGGAAATAGAGTGAGACTATATAATCTCAGAGTGACTATATAATCCCCTAGTGACTAACTTTCTCCAGCAAGGCCCCATCCCAAATAGTTCCACCAAGTTGAGACCACGTGATCAAATGCCCATGACTAAGGGGACAGTGTCCGCTCAGTTACCACACTCCATCAGCCTGCCATGACCTAGAGGATCTGGTGTTTGCCCTGCTAGGTTCCAGGCTGGCTTGGGTCCAGTATTGCTTCCCTGTGTTCCATTCCTCCCTTTTGAAATGATCATGTATATTTTATGCCGTTGTATGTTGGAAGTGTACAACTTGCCTTTTGGTTTTATAGGGGGTTATAGTTAAGAGATTGTCTTGTGTCTCAGGGGAGACTTTGAGTGGGGACTAGTGAGAGCTTTTTGATTTAAAGTTTCTAGCAATGGACAGTTGACATGAGCACCTTTGTAATCCAAGAGGAAGATAACCCTTTCGTTCACACTGACCTTGAAAAACCATGAGCAAAATAAAAAAGAAGGACTCATTAGCTAAAAGAAGGAAAGAACACAAAATAATCATAATCCTAATACAGGCTCGAGATAGAAGGGACACAGTGCAGCCCGGACTAATAGAAATAAGGAAAGAATATAAGACAGTGCGTTTCAACGTGAAAATATTCATAATAAGATGAAATGTCAATACATGTATGTGTTTTATATCTGAGAATTATATTTAAATTATTTGAATGTTATATTTTATATGCATTGTATTTCCAATAAATGTTTAGATATCTTTATAGTTCTTTGAAAGCATCTAAATTTCAAATTCAATCAGTGCAGGAGGTATTTTGGATGGAAGCAGTTCTGTCTCCTGACTAGCTTTCTCCACTTAAAGGTCCAAGTGATTTTTCCTACTGTTCCCCCTGAAGGAAGGCATGCAACCATCGTGAATGTTTTCTGTGCAGTGTATTTTATTTTATATCAAAAATTAGATGCAGTGTATTTTAAAGAAATCTGGAATATAAGGAAACTAGAAAGCCTGATATTCTATTCATGTACCGGTTTGGACTTTAAATTTAGCTGTAAGTTTTTTCTCAGCCAAGCTGGGGCCATGAGTAGATTCACTGTAGTCCACATGCAGTGTACCTGTGTTTGCGGAGGGTAAGAGTTTTAGTCATTTTGAAGAGCAGGTTTTGAGAAATGAAGAGAAACGGCCTTCTACCTAACTGTTAGTATTTCTGTGTGACAGGTCTACACTCCACCTCTAACACACCTTCCTGTTTGCAGGCCCTGAACGGCTTTGTTCTGGTTGTCACGGCAGATGCTTTGATCTTCTATGCTTCCTCCACTATCCAAGATTACCTGGGCTTTCAGCAAGTACATACATTCCTCTTCCATCATTTAAAATGATTATGTTTAGAAAGTGAACTTTCTCCTGCTTTATCTGTTTTCATAATGTAAGATCAAAGTTGACCGTTTGTAAATGGAAAGTCTTGATTAAAATGGGTGCTGTAAGAATTGAAAAATATATTTTAGGCTGTTGATTTTTTTCAAATTTGATGACATACAGCAAGGATACTTTGCTCCGTGGTTATTGTTTTTCTTTTGAATTTATCAATAATCTCATAAGGAACTTTTAGGGGGCTGCAAGTGTAGCTCTATGATATATATAGTACCTGCTATGCTGTGTTCAATCATTAGGCTGGCAGAACAGGGCAAGGAGAGAAACTTTGAGGCTGATCAGGTTTTGAAGCAGACAGAACATTTGCCATTAGATAGCATGGGCTTCAAAGGACATAAAACAGTTACAAAACTAAGGAGATGCTATGAGAAGGCACATGTAAAATACCGTCGTTAATACTTTTAGCTCTGGTGCATTTAGATTATGAGTATTACCTTGAAAGAAATGTTTCAACACTGAGCTTAAAGCACATAGAGTGCACGGACGGTTGATGAGGGAACACAGGGAAGATAGAAGTGCTATGAGCAGTAGACAAGAAAGCCCTGAAAGACATGAGTGTTTGCTGTGGGAGGAGTCTTGAAAGGATGTTGTGGGTGGTGGTCAGTGATGCAAGAGTCACTAAGACAGAGCATTGGGAGAACTGTGAAACAACTGGTACAGTTGAGGGATGGGAACATCTGATGCCCTCTGGGAACACACCAGCAGTACACCTGAATGCGTGCTGGTCTTCCATATCTGGTTCTCACATTGTAACACCACAAACATCACCTGAAACATAGACTATCTGGACTCCATTTCCAGATATCCCATTGCAGTGGGTCATCGTGTGGCCTGTGAGTTAGCATTTCTCTAATCTCACAAGGCTCTTGGTCTGCATACCACAGACTGTTTACTGCATCTGTAGTTTTTAGTATATATACAGTGACTATTCACTGGTACCTTTCATTAGAGAGAAAGCGGATGCTTTATCTATATTCCGCATCACTCTGGCAACTATGTAACTGATTTAATTATACATTAAGTTTCCAGCAAGACTAACCCAGTAGGAGACGATTAAAGCAATGGTATGTGGCCAGTGTCACAAAAGCTAAATCTTAGTTTTCTTTATTTAAAACAATGTATTGCCGTTAGAGGGATTCATGGATGAGATAGGGCCTAGAACAGTGGTTCTCAACCTTCCTAATACTATGACCCTTTAACATAGTTCTTCTTGTTGTCGTGACCCACTCATAAAATTTTTTGTTGCTACTTCATAACTAATTTTGCTACTGTTGTAAATTGTTATATAAATATCTGATATGCAGGATATCTGATATGTGACCCTCCCCCCCAAAGGGGGTGCAACCCACAGGTTGAGAACTGCTGCTCCAAAATGTTCTCAGCTGGTGTGACATAAACAAGGACTCTGAGGAGATGTTAATATGGTACATTTGAGGGACAGGAAGCTGCCTTGTGAGCCAGAGCATTCACATCAGGAAGTGATGGCAAATGTAAATGGTTGGTGGTCTTTGCAAACCATCATTTGTGTTCAGTTCATCAATGCTGACAGGTGCCCACTGATCTAGACACCTTTTGAAACTGCTTTCCGAAACCTTATCATTCTTTTAAGTCACTACATTTATTTCCTCATGCCCCTTTCCTTTAGTCTGATGTCATACATCAGAGCGTATATGAGCTTATCCATACAGAAGACCGAGCGGAGTTCCAGCGCCAGCTCCACTGGGCTCTAAACCCCTCACAGAGCACAGACTCTGCACAAGGATTGGACGGTAAGAAAGTTTACCAAATGATGATGCTCATGCTTTTAGAATAGTCTATGAAAGGAGTCTGAGAAGTTGCAAGGCGCAGAGGTCCATGCTGAAGATAGGGAACAAGTCAGGCAGTGTAAGTCGGTAGCTGGAGTCAGAGCCAGAACACAAGAGGATGTTGAGCCAGGGAAACTGTAGCAGAAGCAAACCATAAAGGATGTCATAAAGAGGGTTGTGTTGTTAGTAATGTGACTGTGTGTCTGTACCCACCTGTGGGTACGTGTGGAGGCCAAAGGTCACCAACCTCAGATGTCATTCTTTGCACACCTTCCATCTTATTTTTTGAAATAAGATTTTCCACTGGTCTGGAGATCACCAAGAAGTGTAGGCTGCTTCGAGCCAGAGGATCCAAGTCTGTCCCTCGACAGCCCTGGGATGCTAAGCGTGCATCTCCATGCTTGGCTTTTCTTGACATGGGTTCTAGAGATCAAACTCAATGTCATGCTTGCATGGCACTTTACCAGTTGAACTCTGAACCAAGCCCAAAGCAGTTCTGTTTTATAAAACCAACACTGGTACCATTGTGAAAGGTGGGAGGAATATACAGGCTTGCAACTGAAGACTGTAAATCATTCTTATTAAAAATTTAATAAGAATTTACACTATAGAATTAAATATATAATTCTTATTAAAAATTTTATAAGAATTTACACTACCATGTGCAAGAATCAAAACATTTTTTCCTGATGTATGCATTGTTTTATGATACTGTGAAGCCAGTGAGGAAACAAAACCACTGTTAGACATAGAGACATAGTTGACAGCAAGAGCTCAGAATTACAAATATAAAGAAAAAGAAAGCAAGTTCTACAGTGTAAAAGTGTTAATGAGTTTGGGGCTTTTCAATTATTTTTGAAGTGGTATATTTAACTCAATATACGGACCCCAGTTCCAAATCTGTCAGTTTTAACTGCTGAAACCCTTGATCTCACAGCAGACATAAGGTAGACTGTGCTGTTTCCTTCCTACAGAAGCCCATGGCTTCTCACAGCCAGCTGTCTATTACACCCCAGACCAGCTTCCTCCAGAGAACGCTTCTTTCATGGAGAGGTGCTTCAGATGCCGGCTGAGATGCCTGCTGGATAATTCATCTGGTTTTCTGGTGAGGTGCATAATCTTAAAATATTGTAGTTTTGGATGACTTAGTATAATAAAAGAAAACAACTCTTAAAAGCTAACATTTTAGGACCAGTAAATTGGCTCAGGTGGTGTAGTGTTTTCCTTGAATGGGGACCTGATTTTGACCCTGAGAAGTCTGGCATGGTGATGTGCACCTATATACAGTGAGGGAATGATAAGAAGAGTCTGGAGAAGGCTGACCACTTATACGCATACATAAATACACACACATGTACATACACATACATACAAACATGTACACACACATACCCTATATATGCCACATAAACTCACATATGTGCGCGCACACACACACACACACATACCACATAAACTCATACTCACATACACACACCACATAAGTTCACACATACATACATACATACACACACACACATACACACACACACTAGTATTTTGTTTTTTAAGTCTCTTGCAGCTCAGAAAACCCTATCATTTAAAATGAACTTGTAGCAATTGACATAACATGGAACCTTGTATGGGTGCTTTGAAAGAAATTTTAAGACTGAGAGTTAGCTCGCTTCTCTTCAGTAGGATGCCTAGCATCTACGGGTTGTATACTTTCCACACAGGGAAGCATAGATGTATGTATGTCTGGGACAAATGCCAAATCAAATGCTTGTATTTGTGGTTCCAGACTTAGCATCTGATAGTCGGCTTCCTGCAAGAAGTAACCCCGGGAGCCACTTAGCACTGTCCTGAGAGAGACTATGAGATTCCAGCCACAGGCAGAGGAGAGTCAGAGCTTACACTAAGCCTCACGATTCAATGCATTTTGTTAGTGCATTATTTTTGACAATTGTTTTTGCTGACATGGAGTTAGAGTTGTAATCTGAGATGGCATTCCAAGTACCACTGCCTAAGACTGGATAATGGGATTAGGTGGGATTTCTGTGTGTGCCAGGCTTCTACACGGCCTTGTACGTTTCATTTTACTGCTTGAATAAAATTGTATTTTTTTCCTCAGCAGAAAAGATTGTGGTGAATTATGTTACATAGATTGGACATGTTTGAAAATTAGTATGTTGTTTGACTGTATCACCACTCTTTCTTAAGCTATGCATTGAGTGCTTGGTGTGCAAAGGGCTGTGGAAGGTGGGAGTGGTCATCTGATTCTAGGCACAGAAATGATAGGGCACCCCTGTCATGACACAGGGGCAGGGTAACTCACTTGGTAGTGCCCACTTCCCCACTCTACCTTTAAATTTTTAATGGGCTTTCTGTAGAGAGAGGAGTGAAAATAAGTTAGTGGTTCTGAGCCTTGGGAATTGTCCTTCTATAACCCGACCCCCACCCCCAGGGATGTGATGGAACCTTCGAAAATGGAACTGTTACACACTGTTAATTTGAATGACTTTTTTTTAAGGCAATGAATTTCCAAGGGAGGTTAAAGTATCTTCATGGACAGAACAAGAAAGGGAAGGACGGAGCATTGCTTCCTCCACAGCTGGCTTTGTTTGCAATAGCTACTCCACTTCAGCCACCGTCCATTCTGGAAATTCGAACCAAAAACTTCATCTTCAGGACCAAACACAAGCTGGACTTCACACCTATTGGCTGTGATGCCAAGTAAGGGAGCCTTTTCACTCAGATCCCATCAAATGTGTCTTTTATTTCAGCAGGTCTGTAATTGTGTGAGTCGTGGCAGAGGTTCTAATGTGACTTACTACTATAGGGTAATTTCATCAATTTGACAAATGTTCTTACTGTTTTGTATTACTTACTATGCTTGGTTTATTTTACATTTTGCAAAAATATTTCTTAATTTTTAGCTTTAGAGTTAGATAACTATCTAAAGTTAGCTAGTTAACTAATAAGAATTTATATAAAAATTTAATTTTTTTCTCCTTTCATATGGGAGAATGCAGTGTAATAACTTGACAGGCCCTGTCTCCAAAGTACAGTGTGAGCCATCCATGCTTTTAGCTTTTGAATTCAATTTATTTTTATAATTAACTATACCAGGTTCAGTTTTTACCGTCTTAATGTTAATGGCCTTATTCTAAGGAAGAAAACAGGCTAAAACTGAAAATTCATAGCCATAAGCAAGAAAATGTTTTAAAAAAAATTAAATTAAAAGGATGTTTTCTATGTACTAATGTGAAAATTTTGAATGTTGTAGAAATCATGTACCACCAGTGAATGTATCCTGATTATTTTATGATCTGATTCTTTTATTTGAACAGAGGGCAGCTTATTTTGGGCTATACAGAAGTAGAACTGTGCACAAGAGGCTCGGGATATCAGTTCATCCACGCTGCTGACATGCTTCACTGTGCAGAATCCCACATCCGCAGTGAGTTGGAATTCTTGGGACATGCCTGACTAACAGACAGCACATGTACTAGAGCATATTAAAAATCTACTGATGCCTATGTGTGTGCATGTGGTGGTCAGAGGCCAACTTGTAGGAGGTGGTTCTCCTTCACTCTGTGGCCCCCTACGATCAACCTCAAATAGTCAGTCTTGGTGGCAAGCGCCTTTAGCCCTGGAGGCATCTCCCAGCACTGTGGTATACATTTCAAATTGTTATGTGTGATGATGTCTTCATAAAACTCCTGGGAATAATCCCATTGGGGTCAGGTTACCTTGGTTAACCAGTTTTGCTTTTTACTTCCTAATTTCTCTACAGCTGCTATGCAGTAATGGTTGTGGAATAATTATTATGAAAGTAATTAGTTTAGCCATCGAAGCTTTGTTCAGGGAATCTTTAATGGCATCATATATATATGATGCCATAAAAGATATATAATATATATGTTAATATAAGATCAGGAAATACTAAAAGTATTCCTCATTTAACATGAAAATTTTTACTTTTCCCCCCAAGCTAAGCTCTTCCTATGCCTGACATGTTCTCAATATTTCTCTTAACCTTTTACATATTAAGCTTTATTTAAAATGGGAAAGCACGGACTCTGAGAAACCATGTCTGTGCCTTTCAGTGTGTTTACTATGTTTAAAATTTTTCACGATATTGTCATAACTGATGGTTAATGGAATTCATGTGGAAATGTGTCAGGGCGACTTTTTAATTTAAAATATAGGTGTTTTATGTTTTAATTGTGTATGGACATTTGTCTGTGTGGGAATATGTAAGCACAAGTACAGGTGAACTGGGATGCCAGGAGAGAACTCCAGGTTCCCTGGGATTTGTTCACAGGAGGTCGTGAGCCACCCATCGTGGCTGCTGGGAACCGAACTCAAGTCTTCTGCAAGAGCAGCAAATTCCCGTAGCCAGCCGGTGAGCCTCGCTTCAGCCCCGCAGAGGGGCTTGGTACAGGGATGTACTGTACTGTATGGATGCAGGCTTTGGTGACCTTGTTGTAAATGTTTACTTTTAGTGATTAAGACTGGAGAAAGTGGCATGACAGTTTTCCGGCTTCTTGCAAAACACAGTCGATGGAGGTGGGTCCAGTCCAATGCACGCCTGATTTACAGGAACGGAAGACCAGATTACATCATTGCGACTCAGAGACCACTAACGTAAGCATCAGAAAAAGAGCACGTGCTGATTTTACATTTTCATAAGTCTTCTTGCATGACAATTTAAAAAACAATCTTATGGCAATGGAACCTGTAACTAAAAATTGAAAAGTTAAAACACTACATATAGAAAGAGCAGGGCAAAGATGAGAAATGTTGAAAAAAATAAAAGAAAAAAGTGACAAGCTTCATTGAGCAGCTAAGTAGATAAAGCTAAAAGTCTGCAACTCATCCTCCAGTTGAGGAGATGAAAGACAATGTCATCTCAAGGGAAAAAAGGAAAACTATAAAACTTGTTTATAGTACGCCCTAATTGTGCTATCTTTATACTAAATGCATGTCTTTTGTTTGTTTGTTTTTGATTACATTTTGTTCTCATTCATAATTGTCTTGGCTCTTCTTTTACTCTTTATGTTCCCAAATTTATTTTAGAACTCATTTATTAGAGAGTAAATTCTCAACAATAACAAAAAAAGTCTGTTGGGATTTTGAAGGCATAGCTCTTGGGAGAAAGAATTAACATTTGTGCAGAACTGAGTCATTAATCCATAACCATAGTGAATGTTTATATGACCCATAGGGATCCATGGATGTATGCTTCATAAAACCATTGATTGGTACAGCTAACAGATCTTTATTAATCTCTTTTAGGCTTAAACATTTTGTTTATCGATTTGCTGTTGTCCATTTGTTTTGTATTGCACTTACGTCTCTTAGTTATTATTTTATTTAGATATGTTTCTTTTTTAGTATTTATATATTTTTTCCTATGTAGTTCTAGCTCCATTTGCATAACACTAGCCATGAGGATAATTTAGTTCAAAATAAAATCCGTGTTCCTTGCGATCACACTCAGCTTTAGTATGTTTTACTTTTCTTTTCCCCTTGCTTTTAGAAATATCTTACTTAAATCACGCATGATAAAACTAATGGATTCTCCTTCTTGCCTACCCTGTTAGGGACGAAGAAGGACGAGAGCATTTACAGAAGCGGAGTATGACGCTGCCCTTCATGTTTGCTACTGGAGAGGCTGTGTTGTACGAAGTCTCCAGCCCGTTCTCTCCCTTAATGGATCCCTTACCAATACGCACCAAAAGCAACACTAGTAGGAAAGACTGGGCTCCCCAGTCAACCCCAAGTAAGGATTCTTTCCACCCCAATTCTCTTATGAGTGCCATGATCCAACAGGATGAGTCCATCTATCTGTGTCCTCCTTCCAGCCCTGCACCTTTAGACAGCCATTTTCTCATGGGCTCGGTGAGCGAGTGCAGTAGTTGGCAAGACAGCTTTGCAGCCACAGGAAGTGACGCTGTGCTGAAACATGAGCCAATTGGACATGCTCAGGACATGAACCTTGCACTCTCTGGAGGCCCCTCAGAGCTCTTTCCAGATAGTAAAAGTAATGACTTGTACAGCATCATGAGAAACCTAGGGATTGATTTTGAGGATATCAGAAGCATGCAGAATGAGGAGTTCTTCCGAACTGACTCCCCTGGTGAGGTTGACTTCAAAGACATCGACATAACGGATGAAATCCTGACCTACGTCCAAGATTCTCTGAACAATTCAACTTTGCTGAATGCAGCTTGCCAGCAACAGCCTGTGACTCAGCACCTAAGCTGTATGCTGCAGGAGCGCCTGCAGCTAGAGCAGCAGCAGCAGCAGCTTCAGCAGCACCCAACTCAGGCCCTGGAGGCCCAGCATCAGCTCTGTCAGATGGAGCAGCCCCAGGAAGATCTGGGTCAGAAAACAAAGCACATGCAAGTCAATGGCATGTTTGCTAGTTGGAACCCTACCCCTCCTGTGTCTTTCAGCAGTCCCCAGCAGGAACTACAGCACTATAATCTCTTTCCCAGCTTCCAGGGGACTGCTCAGGAATTTCCCTACAAATCAGAGTTGGACAATATGCCTTACACACAGAACTTTGTTCCTTGCAATCAGTCTCTGCTACCAGAACATTCCAAGGGTACACAGTTAGACTTCACTGGAAGGGATTTTGAACCGTCCCTGCATCCTACTACTTCTAACTTAGATTTTGTCAGCTGTTTACAAGTTCCTGAAAACCAAAGACATGGAATAAACTCACAGTCAGCCATGGTCAGTCCTCAAGCATACTATGCTGGGGCCATGTCCATGTATCAGTGCCAGCCAGGGCCTCAGCACACCCCTGTAGACCAGATGCAGTACAGCCCTGAAATCCCAGGCTCCCAGGCATTTCTAAGCAAGGTAAGGACTTTCTACAGCTGAGTAAAACTTGTAGGGCCTAAGTATCACCATGTTGTCTACTACAATTAAACATATTGTGAGAACCCTTTTAGACAGCAGGCAACTTCGAAACTGCTTTTAATGTATTTATGATCATGTAATTAACTTCATTATAATTTACTTAAAGTAGTATGAATAATAAATTATTTTAAATAATTTTCTTAAAAACAAGTTGATGTTAACATAATTTAATGACTGTTCTTTGTTACCACTCAGGAGGCTATCATGCTTACACCAATAAATATCTGTTAGCAAATATCAGTTTATTTGAAGATATACAGGTTTAGCGCCTAAGAATATCTTGACTGACAGGTAGTTCATTATGCTATTTGCTGCTTGAGTATAGACATCTACAAGTGTGGCTTGAATCCCAGTACTGGTTGTTTTTTTAGATTGTTAATACATCCGCTGTATCTAATTGTATGGGATTTCTTTTAATGGACAATGAAGATGATGGTTTTTTTCTCAATCTTTTTCCTGATAGCCCAACTTAATGTTAATTATAAAGAAAATGGATTAACCATACATTGGATATAATTTATCCATAAAAGAATGGAATATTAGTATTTGCCTCAAAGTGGTGCATCTGGAGGACATTATAGAACACAGAGAGCAAAACTGCATATCACATTCATGTGTGGAGACTTCCAAGGCCGATGCCTCCAATGCTGGAAATGGCAACAGAGTAGGGCTGGCTAGTGGGTACTAACAGACAGATAGCAGGAAGAACTTTGGGTCTTCTACAACAATTCATTGTAGGATTCAAAATCACTAGGAATCCAAATGTTCTTAATGCAAATGATAGATGAGTGTTCAAATTAAAAGATAATTATCTGATTTGCTTATATGTTATATAGATGAATTGAAATGTCACATTGTAACCTATACATATGAGTAATTGTGTGGCAATGAAAAAAAAACTAGCAACATTTTGGGCCAGAAGAGATGGCTCAGCAATTAACACTTGCTTCCACTTCTAAAGGACTTGTATTCGATTGCCAGCACCCACATGACAGCTCATAACTGTCCATAATTTCCAGTTCCAGGGATCTAGTGCTCTCTTCTGCCATCCTTGAGCACTGTGTACTTGTGTTGCACACACACACACACACACATACACACACACACATACACACACACATATACACACACATATATACATACATATATACATGCAGGCAAAACACCCACACACATAACATTTTATTCTTTTAAATAATTTATCATCTTTTGAAATGAAAATATAGTTACATTCTTTCCCTTTCTTTTCTACAGCCTTTCTTTTCTATCACCCACCCCCTTGCTCTCTTTCAAATTCCTGGCCTCTTTTCTTTCATTGGGGTGCGTGCGTGTGTGTGTGTGTGTGTGTGTGTGTGTGTGTGTGTGTATTCCTAAATACACATACAGACCTATACAGTCTATGTATTACTTGTAGGTATAGGACAACCCTGAGCAGCAACTCAGAAGGGTGCTTCTCATACCTAGTGTTGGGGCTGTAGAGTAAGTTCAAAGACAATCTGGAAAATGGTGAGACACAGAACAAACTTACAAACAGGTCAAGTATATAGATAGCTCAGTGGATAGCTCAGTGGTGGAGCCGGGTCGCTGGACCTCCAGCACTACAAAATAAGTGAGTTATTTGAGGCAACTAAAGGAATGATTTTATGATTTTTATTTTAAGTTTTTACTTATTTCATCAACTATACACCACAATATGAAGGTTCTATAGACTTTCAACTCTTATAACCATTCTTTCTTTTTTTTTTTTTAACAGTTCTGGAAACGAGACTGGTTAGAAGGCAGGTGTCTTAATTAGGGTGTGATGAAACACCATGACCAAAAGCAATTAGAGAGGAAAAGAGTTTAAATCACTCACAATTCCACAGAACAGGTCATCATCAAAAGCAGTAGGGGCAAGACCTCAAGCAGGGCAGGAACCTGGAGGCAGAAGCTCACGCAGAGGCCAGGGAAGAGTGCTTCCTACTGGATTGCTTTCCATAGCTTGCTCAGCCTGCTTTCTTACAGAGCCACACAATGGGCTGGGCCTACATCAATCACTAATTAAGAAAATGTTCTACAGACTTGCCTGCCTACAGCTAGATTAGTAGAGGTGTTTTCTCAGTTGAGGCTCTCTCCCCTCCGATGACTTTAGCTGAGTCAAGTTAACATAAAACTAGCCAGAACACCTGACCCCTTGTCAACTTGACACACAAAACGTTATTTGTCAGTCAGAACCTTTCCTTTCTCATTTATCCCCAAGACAACACACTAATATTAATATCACAATATAAAACATAAATGACTTTAAAAGTCCTATGGTCTTTGCAAATGTGAGCGCATCAAAAGTTCAGTCTCTTTGAAATATCTACTCTCTTTTTCTAAAATGGGGGGGGTTGTTTGTTTGTATTTAAACTCCAGCCCCTGCTGGGGCTACAGTTTGATCTTTTCTCAATTGCAAAATTTCCTCTCTGATGCAAGTAGCCAGTACAGCAACCTAGCATCTTTTTTTATTTGTTAACTTGCAGAACAATTTATTAAATGTGTATTACAAATAAATTGGTTTAAGATCATACCTGTAGTGTACCATTTCAAGAATAGCAGGAAACATTTGAAACTCAGATCTGGGCAAAAGAGCTTATGTTTGAAATGCTGTGTAGACGTTCAGGATAGAATCAGTTCACTGCCTCCAGGTTTCTGACTGGTGGTGGTAGGACTGAATAACCCTATGACACCCTGTGTCACATAATTTACCATCAGGCCCCAAGGCAGATGAAGTGAGGTAGTGTAGCATTCTTTATACCATCTTTAAATTATCTTGTAGAATTAATGGGAAAAGCTGATCTTATAAAAAAAAATCAGCTTGTAAGCCTTTCTCTGTGTGAGTTGAATGATGAAAGATTTACCCCTGAGCATCAGTAAAGGACTGTGAAGTAGAACAACCTGGAGGTCAAGGGGACGAAGATGTGTTTTTAAGGTGTTCCTTAGATCTTAACAAGCTGCTATGCTGTGTTTGTTTTCAGTTTCAGAATCAGGGTGTTTTAAATGAAACCTATTCGTCTGACTTGAGCAGCGTTGGCCACACTCAGACTGCTGCTGCTCATCTCCATCACCTGGCAGAAGCCCGGCCTCTTCCTGATATCACACCCAGCGGATTCCTGTAGCTCTGAGGCCAGGATGGAATCAGGAACAGGATACCAGAACTGTGAGGATTGGGCATCAGTGTGCTTTCTCCAAAACAGATTTCAGTCCTTGTGTTTAGAAACGGAGTTTAAAACCATACCTGAGATGTAGGTATAGATGTTACCTATAAGATGGGAAGCTCCGTGGGAGCACAGGGAGAGCTCACGGGCACCTCGGAGTGCTCAGTGCTTACTGTGGAGAACTCTCGGAGGATTCCCTGCTCAGTAACTTCAGTTGGGAAAACAGTGAAGTACTTTGAGCTTTGAACTTCTGGATTCTTGTTAGTTTACCAAATACGGAGTCACAGGACTAATCGATTTTCTATATTTTTAACCTCTGTTTTTTGTCCCAGATGTTAAAGTAAATGGTTTGGTGCTTTTATCAAAAGAAAAATCTCAATGTTTTCTTTCTGCACTGTTAATTCATATAAGTGCCTCACGTTTTGTTTATTTTTTTCTATCTACCTGCAACACAATAGGGTGTGTATTTTATACGAAATATTTTTTATCTTTTTTGAATTAATATTCTTTCTGCACACAGAAAGTTTCCCAAATCCCAACATTTTTTATGAATCCAGGCATGTTTTTACTGCACTACTCACCCCTTTTCTTCAGATAAAGGGCAAATGATAACTGAAAGTTAACTATTTATTATGTAATATAGTCGCTTCTGGGCGTTAGATGGTCCTCTGTGCCTTATGTTGAAAATTTTGAAGATAACATGTTGCCAAAATTATTTAATTATTACATACTATTAAGAGAGTAGCACTTGTATTTTAACAGTGTTTTCTGAGAAGTGAGATAATGCCACTCTGGCTTTCCCTGACACCTCCAGAGTGGGATCAGAAGGCCTCTATAGAAACTGCTAAAGGCGCCTGAGTCCATCAAGCTGCAGTGAAGGGAGGTCGGGTTTGTCCAGCTAGTTAGCTAACTTAAGCAGGGCACTCATTTCATTGTATCTAAATTATCTTTTAAAAACTGTCTTGGGTCTGTAATCCTTTTTGTTATTTTGACTTTATAAATTCCACTTCTCATAACTAGTGGAAACTATTCATTTTTCTCATATTTGAGGAGTGTTTGGGTGGAAGCTGCCATGTTTGGTGTGAGGTATTTTAATGACTGAAATTAATGGTGCATTGTATAAATGTGTAACGAACAAAATAATCTGTAAAATATTTTCAGTTTTCATTTAAGAATAGTTTTTACCTCATGTGCGTTTTTTTTCAGTGTATCTTGTTAAGAAATCAAATAATGAATTGAGGCTTTTGAGCTGGCATTAAGATGAAGATAAATACAGTTTGTTCACCTTCACATATTGTTTGTGTGATACAACCCTTTGCTACCAATATGACAAATTTTGTTGCTCTGCCAAATATACTGTTTTCAAACTGCTTAAAGAAAAAAAAAATCCCAGTATCTGTCATTGTCTTTGTCATTGCTTAGATATAATATATGAAGGATGTGGACCCGAATATGTTTTTCATATATTGTATAAAAATCTGATGAGATCCCAAACTGAGATGTATTCAAATATAGCAGTGATTCTCAACTTGTGAGTCGTGTCTCCCTTTGGAGATAGACTGACCCTTTCACAGGGATCGCCTAAGACCATTGGAAAACACAGAGATTTATGTCACAGTTTATAACAGTAGTACAGTTATAGTTTTGAAGTAGCAATGAAAATAATTTTATGATTGGGGTCACCACAACCCAAGAGACTGTATTAAAGACCTCATGGGGATGTAAATGAGACGGACTAAATTATGCCTCAGGTAGACCGGAGCCACTGAAATTCACGCTCTTTTTTTTTTCTTTTAGAACATTAATGTATGTAAACATGCCTTTGGATAAAAAGATCTCTTACTTCTATGCATTTTCAGTCAAAATTCTGAACCTTTAGGATTAAGCATTGAAAAACAACTGTCTAAAACATTTCACAATTTGCTTCCAGCATGAGGTATCATGGAAGATTTAGACCAGTGGTCTGAATTAGTATCTCGTTTTTCTATGTAAACTTTTCATTCAAAGTTGTCATAGAAACTATTTTGTCAGTCTCTTCTGCATGTTACCAAATGTTCAATTAAAAAAAAAAAACAAAAACTTTGGACACTGTGAGTATGGTGGCATTTAATTACACACTTATCAGACTGAAAGGCTTAAAAGCAATATTGTATGTTCTTACCTATATAAAAATAGCTAAAACATCTAATAAAATCACATTAAACTGCATATTCGTTTGTCTGTATTGCCAAGTGGAAAGAATGCGTAAAGCACTGTTATACTGAGGGATTAATTTCTAGATGAAATTCTAAGACTCTGTGTATGTCTGACTGAAGTTCTTCTTTTCTAGGTGTTTCTTATAGCACCTGAACACTTAGCCAATATGCCATTGTATCAACCTTTCAGTCATTACTATGCACAAGCTAGTTTGTTTCAGTATCAGTAGGTCTTAGGTTTACATCGCTTCTTGCTGTCCTTCAAAGTGTTATTGCTTACATATGCCATGCATAGATTTTGTTAAAGTATGATTTATAATGTCCTTAAATATCAAAGGAAATGTAAACAGTGATATAATAAACTAACCACCAAATATGAATGTTTTCATGCAAATTTTTCTTTCTGTCTCTATAGAGAAAACAGAGCCCTCTGGCATCATATGATGGCTAAGCAAAGGTAGTCTTTATAGAAAGACCAGCACAGTGCATCCTTCATGAAAGGGTCACTTAAAGTTTCTGATTGAACTATTTGATCTGAGCAAACTCAAGCTTACAAGTGATCGGTAGTCCCCTATCATTAATGTGTTTATGTTGGCAGCCACACATGACAGTAAGGTTGTGCAGTGTACCACACTACAGATGTTCACTCTGTGATGTGATAATATGCACGTCAGAAGAGCCTACGTCACATCACTTACTGTATATTACTGAATAATGATACATGACTGCAATCTTTCTGATTGTAAGCACTTAGTCCAATGGCTTTCTTAATTAATAAAATGATTAATAAAATGATTCCAGTTTACCACATCTCACCAAGACTGCTGACCTGAGGGTGTTGGCCACTCCAAGGAAGTGGGTGGTAGTTATGATTTCTGTATTAACACTCTGCAGATGACCTTGCTTCTAGTTTTACTAATAAAAGCAACAGTTTCACCCAGTGCTTCTCTATACGCTCATGTCTTCAATACTACCATTCTTAGACTTCACATTTCCTGGTGTATATAGGAGGAGCAGTTCCTAGGCCTTGAGGTAGACCCCCATCATTTTTTTTATACTTCGGAGTTAAAGATAAGCTATGTTTTCTGTCTCTAGCCTCCCCACCTCTGTAGATCTCTCTGTGGACAGGTTGCCATCAAATCTTGGAAGGCATGGTCTTCCCCCACCTTAGTTTAATCCTCTCATTTCCCATTGGCTCAGAGATTGTTTTTCTCCCCTCAAGTCCACTGCTTCCATTTCTCTTCCTTTCTGTGCAGTAATGTGGTTCACCCCCGTCTTTTGCACTTGTTCCTGTGATCAAGTTGTTCCTTCAGTGAACTTCTTTCTTCCTGTGACTCCCATGGCTTTAGCTTTCCTTCAGTCTCCTAACAGTCTCTCTTTTTTATCCCCTCACACCCTCTCCTCAGGTCTTTCAGCTCTCCAGCCACCACTTATGCCCTCTTTTCGTCTTCCATCTTGATAAGTCTTAGTTCTGGTTTTGGTTCTTACATGCTCATCCATTCCCTTGAGTGTAAGGTAAGTGACTTCCAAATAACAGCACAGAAAGATGGAAAAATAATTCCTAAAATACTTATACACTTAGAGAAGAAACTGAGGCCAAAGGTGTGAAGTGGCCTCAAATCGTTCACGTGACATGGAGGAGTAGATAAGTACATCTACTGACATAGACCAGAGCGGCTGGCTGTTCCTGCACAAGCGCTTTGCTCTATATTTCCATTTCACCAGACACTTAATTTAATCCATCTCATTCACATCTCCATGAGGTAAATTTACTTATTCCATTTTTATTAATGGCTGGCCTATATTTTTGAAAAGCAACTGAAATCTTCAAATGGTCATACACAGAATAATAGTCAACAAAATATATTTGTAATTTTTTAGAACCCATGTGTATGTTAATTTGGTGGCAAGGGACATTCTGTAGATGTTACTGAGTCCAGGACCTAGGGATAAGAAGATGCTATGGATTAGATTTAAAATGTCCTCTAAGGCTCTTGTTGCAGGGTTGGGGAGTAGCTTATGTTCTATTGAGAGGGGATGGATCCTTTAAAGAATAATATAACATGGAGGTATACTAGACACCAGGTGTGTGTCCTGAAAGGGGATTTTGAGACCAAATTCTTCCCCTCTTTTTCTGTATTTCCTGAGTCTAGTACAGTGAACAAGCCCCTTCTACCTTACCTCCTTCAAGATGTACTGGGCAGTAACATGGCCAAGAATCCATGGATGAAAACTTTGGAAGCCATAATTTATCCTCCTCTCTTAAAGAGAAGGCTGACTGACATATAGGCTGTCCTGGATTACCTGGGGAGACTCAATGTAATCACCAAATGTTCTTCTAAGAGGAAGGTTGGAGAGTCAGAAGGGAGGGAGAACAGAAAGGAGGACAGCAGAAGTATTTAAAGACACCATGTTACCATGCTGATGCTATTGAAAATGTAAGGCCACACCCAAAGAATGTCAGAAAGTCCAAGAAGCTAGAAAAGGGAAGAAAGTAATTCAGCCTTACCGATGCTTTGATTTCAGAACAGGCATCCTATAGTTTAGTGGTTTTTAACCTGTGGATTTTGACCCCTTTGGGGGTTGAAGGACCTCCTTTCAGGAGGAATCATATCATGCATACTAAATATTTACATTATGATTCATACAAAATTACAGTTATGAAGTAGCAATGAAAATAATCTTGTTGGGGGATACCACAGCATGAGAAATTGGATTAAAGGGTCACAGCATTAGGAAGAATGAGAATTGCTACTCTCGTTCTATTAAGAAGATACTTGTATTGTCCTATGGTAATTAATGCAGCAATCCATTATAGTAGCTGTTAGAAATTAACACAACTGTTTCAGATCTTAAGGAATGATGCCTCTGGAATGGAAATATCTTCATTTCCAGATCTTTCTATAGAAAGTATTGTTCTGTGCATTCTCCCAGGCTACAGCTCAGAGAACAGCCAGGAGGCCTTGGCACTATTCCTGTTGCTCCTCCCCACCTTTACGTCCCTCTGGACCAAGAAAAGAGATTCCACTTTATGAGTGACACAATGGTGCCTGGTTGGCTCCAAACTTGCCTCAGTGCAAGGACATATGGAAGAGTGTGTTGCAGTCTTGCTTTCTCCAGATGTTTGCCTCATGTTGGGAGTCAGGAAATGTGTGCATTGCTCACAGCCTCACATATGTTTCTGAGGAAGGGTCTTAATAATGTGTCTGCTGGTTGCAAATCACCATACAAATTGGCCTGATTCCTAGAAGAAAAACGGCTCTCCTGAAGTGGGTTAGACATTATACCCGCACTGTCGTGTATACATCTTCAACTAGTTCTTTGCATTTAAAATTAACCCACCTATTTTGAGGGTAGTAAGAATAGTTTGTTTGTTTGTTCAAACTTCTATCAGGGTATTATCACTTCATAGGGTCCAAGGGCAGCCCATTATATCAGGAAAAGTCACAACACTGTTAAAATACTGTCCATTACAAACGCCTTGCCAGATATTTGTGCAATGCCTTGTGTGCACAGAATTTTCAACTTATATTGAATCTAGTTTGATTATTATACAATAAAGAGAGTCGATAATCCTGCAGTTTTCTATTTAATGTCTTGAAGCCATGGCTGACTGTGGGTAACAACTACAAAATACAAATCTTTAGTATGGAGCTGCTTGACTTCAGGGTGGGTGTCTGTTCTAGGACACAGTGAGATGTGAACCACGGAGTCAAATATATGTCTAACTCAAGCATTTACAGTTTCCTTCAAAGATTTTTACACTGGCCCCAGTTCAGGTTATTCTTGGATATATCAAGGAATGAGCCCCCAGTCTGGTGGATGAGAGGCTACACTGTAATCTAATATTTAACTGATGTGCTCTGTTTAATATATAAACGTGTTAAGAACATAATTTAGAATAACTTGGCTATCTGGCCAAGTTTCAGGTTTCTCTCCTTGATTCAAATAAAGTGTGAAATTAAGGATAACCCACTGGGTACTTGAATCAGTCGTGCTCTTCCCCATGTTCATCTAGAAATCAATATGTGCCTCACAAAATTTCTGTGGCTTATCGACAAAAAAGACCTTAGCTACAGAGCGCCCATTGAAAGAGACAGGAATTTCTCAGTTTAAAGCAAAAGTGTTAGAACTGTTAGGTAATAAATTCTTGATGTCCCTTGAATTAGTGAACGGCATGCACATGCATCCCCTTCTCCAGGGTTCAGGGAATATCTCAAATAGAGGACAGAAGGGATGGGAGAACTGGAAGATGGGAAGGGGTGTAGTGTAGTGCTGTCTGCTGAACATGCAGGACTACTGCACTTATGAGCTCATAAGGCTCTGTCTCTAGCTGAGTAGCTACTGAGGTGGGTTCTAATGGAGGAACAGTCATTTTCTTTAGGGATATGGTTGCTGGGAGGATGGCCATTGGACTACTAACCAGACTCAGTGAATTATTAAATTATAAAAAGGATGTAAAAGATTGACCTTGGGTAGGCACATGGTACATTATATTGAGACGGTGAAGTTGTCGAATAATAAACAAAAATATTCAAAGATACAAAAATAAAAATGTATTTCAAATAGGAGGTTACTAACAGATTTCATAGTTATCAGTTTCCTTTGCTGTTATGGTTTGTATACACTCGACCCAGGGAGTGGCACTAGTAGAAGGTGTGGCCCTGTTGGAGTAGGTGTTTCCTTGTTGAAATAGGTGTGTCACTGTGGGTGTGGGTTTTAAGACCCTCATCCTAGCTGCCTGGAATTCAATATTCTGCTTGCTAGCAGATGAAGACATAGAACTCTCAGCTCCTCCTGCACCATGCCTGCCTGGATGCTGCCATGTTCCACCTTGAAAATAATGGACTGAACCTCTGAACCTGTAAGCCAGCCCCAATTAAACGTTGTCCTTAAAGGAGTTACCTTGGTCATGGTGTCTCTTCACAGCTGTAAAACCCTAACTAAGACATTGGCTAAGCATCTTTAATGTGTTAATGTATATTGTAATTATCGAAACAATTCATATGTACTATGTTTCAAACTTGACACCAGAACTGTTTTCACAATACCGTTTTCAGTTTGTTAGTGTTCCAAAGAAAGCGCATTAACAAAGTCTGGCTTGTGGGGAGAAATTGCAGACTCATTTATTCCCTGTGGCTCAGCGTCTGCATCTTCAGATGATTTGGGACACATGAGATGTATCTTCCTATCTTACAGGAATGCACCACGCCCCCACCAGCACTCATGTGCATAAGAATTTGCTCCCCTCTGCCTCCATTTCCCAAATGAGTTTTTCTCCTTGTGAAAACCTTAACATTCTCTCTGCACCTAAAGTACTTGCTATGGTCTGTATTCCATATCATTTGTAAATACATCTCCACAGTTTCTTTTTATCTTTTAAACTTCATTATCACTTCATACTCTTTGTCATGCAGTGATGCTATTTTGGCCGTCCACAGACAATTTCACTAACTTTGTTTTTATACATTTTAAATCGTAGTTTTCATAGAGCATTAGTGTAAAAAACAGTTTGAGACACATGACTCTATTTACTGTAGGGATCACATTTAAACCTTTTAGATAAGACCCATATGCGTTTGTTTTTATTGTTAGAACTAGGGAAAGAACATGTTTTCTCTTCATCAAAATACAAGTAGCTTCCTTTTTTATTTGGAACATGAGAAGGCTTAAAACCAGACTAGAGTACAATGAGAAAAATGCTTTGTAACATACTGCGTACACACTTGTTATATTCCTCTCTCTCTCTCTCTCTCTCTCTCTCTCTCTCTCTCTCTCTCTCTCTGGCTTACATTAACCCATTTCATTTTATCTCCTTTTATTTTATGTTATTTTTAAGGGGTGCATATTGTATTACTTTAATTCTCATTTTTATTATCAAATTCAAGTCTCCCTATATCACAAGCTATCTTTGGAATAATTTGGACAAAATACAATAAAACAGAGCAAAGCAAAGAACGTGCTGAACAATAGAAAATCATCCTGCCCACAACTCTGATAGGAGACATCACTACTGCCAAGACAGACTGGTTATATCCATGGTTCTACTTATAAACCTATGTTCACAAAGTTTATGGTAGCTGGTTCTCCTTCCTAACTCCGTTATTTCAGCAGTGCTACTGTAAATAATTGAGAACCCAGATCCTTCAACAGTTCTTAAATTGCTTCAGTTAAAAAAAATTATTGAGGATCTTGTGGGGCATGGGCTTGACATAAACCATCAAAATCATTATGAATTTTGCCAGCTGACCTCATGAGGCAAGCATAGAGATTCTCCACAACATAAAAGGCATTGTGTGACTAGCATGGTGTGAAGCAAACTGCAGAGAATCCCGTGGGTCAGGTAGGAGGCTGAGTATAGATGGGACTACGATGACACCCAGCCATGTGCATGTCAAATCTGACACCAGGACCTAAGGCAAATCTACTTAATAATCAGGACACCTCCTCCAGGTGCCGTAGGAACTAAATGCAGCTCTCTGAGGTCTTCAGTGACTCGAGAAACAGAAACCAGGGTGGACTTGCTGCTCTAGGTGGATGACAGCGGAGCTCAAGCCTAACTCACTTTGCACATGTCAGAGTGCCCGTTATTCTTAAGTCTAGGTCACAGGGAATGCTCACTGGCTATCTAGTAATAAGCATGCCTAGTTAATGACACAAAGATGTTTTATTTTTGCACTTTTGTAAGTGAAACAATGCTGAGTGCCCCTCACGGACAACATAGGAATAGGGTGCAGTGGCAGCTGTTACTTGACTTCCCACTATAATCTGAAGTTTCTGTCCTTTCTACTCCATCTTTCTCAACCTTCCTCCTCCATTCCAATCTTCATCCTTCTATCACCTAAGTTCCCTCTTTCTTTTGGTGCTGTTATTGTTTAAAATAGAACTTAACCAAACAAATCATGGCTCATGCATAATTCAGGATCTTTAGATTTCCGTATATAGTTTATACCATTCTGGTTTTGTTCTGTTTTGTTTAAGACAAAGTATTCTTATATAGCCTTGGCTGTCTTAGAAATCACTATATAGACCAGGCTAGCCTGCAACTTATAGCTATCCACCTCCCTCTGCCTCCTGAGTGGTAGGATGAAGCTAACTGTGTACTATCACAGTCAACTAGGTCATAGCCTTATTGAAGTATGATTAACAGATACAGTTATAACCATTTGAAGTTCATAATCCAGCATTTTACTGTGTGTGTACAATTTAGCTGAGGCACAAGTCATCACATCAGTGGGTTCCTTTCTTTTCAATTTGGAGGTTGAATTACAAAAGAATTAAATAACAAGTAGACACAGATTAGCTAGCAAATATGAATAGTATATGTTGATTAATATATTTACTGGCAGAGACCATTTGCTTCTCACAGTGATATTCACTAGGACAACCCCAACACTCATGGGTTAACAGAGGAAGAAATCAGGAGTGCCATGGCTCTAAGCAAAGAACTTAGTACTCATCTCATTCTCACTGTTTGTTTGCTTTTGCAAATGAGAATTCTATTCCCAAGAGATAAACCAGCTTTCTTAGCACAACATGGTGACTCTCACAAATGCCCACATAAAAATGAGTTCCTCATTACCAGGAACAAGGAGTGCCAGCAAAGCTTCTTGATCTTTCTCACTCAAGAACCCCTTGGAGGCTTATTGTCATCCAGAAGGACTCAGCAACTGGCACAGGTCCCAAGAGTTTGCATTTCTACTGAGCTCTTCCCCTGCTGTGCACCCAGCAGAGGCTGGCACATTGAATGTTGGGGATTCATTTCATAGGCAACAGAATCTCACCGGTGTGCATTCTGTCTTCAGCAAAAAAAGAATTCATGACTTTCCACTGTAAATTAATTACTTCCTGATACAGAGAGAATTTCCATCAGTGAATTTTTCTGTTAGGGCAAGTAGAATTCCTTCCAGAAATAGAATTAGACCAAGATGGGGCATCTAAATCTCCTGTTTGTGTAGACACAGTAGTACTTCTGAGCATCCTTGGTGAGGGAGCCCCCATGGGTTCACATCTGCATCTCCCACTCAGCAGGAGCACACTCTTCTTCCTCTGTAGTAATAAGCACCATTCCAAGTAGGAACTCAGGGCAGAATGTTTTGTGTGAACAAGAGTGCTTGCATGTCTCACAGCATGTCTTCTAGATAAGTTCACACCATTCCCTCATCTGAGGTCTAGCAACCTTAGAGCTATCACCTCTTCTGGATGTGTCATTCCTTGCTGTGCTGGGCTGTCATGTGCACAGCGGGGTGCTTCACCTTACCCATGCTAGCAGCATTCTATAATGGCTCCTGACATTGTGAAATGGCCCAAGTGTGAGAACTGATGCTCTAAGACCTAATTCACACTGTGTTCAGGATAGTTAGCTGCAAACACAGCAAGAAATTTTGAAGCTCCACTGAATTTGGGGTGGAGTCACTCAAGTTAGAAAGACTTATATATTGCAAATCTTTCTATTTCATCAGTTCTAGGCACTATAAATGCTTCATTTCTGAGCGGCGCAGATTTCGTTCAACAAATGTCCCAAGTTATATGCCTAGCTGTAGTTTTTGTAGATGTGCTGGACAGTGGGAACAAACCAATACATCTCCTCACTGTCTTCAGGACAGGCCTAAAGTGTGAGATCAGTGCTGTATTCTGCCTCCAAAGATCTTGCTGGAGCTGGAGATGTCTCCAAAATTATATGAAATGCAAACACATAAAGGTCACTCCAAAATGAGTTGGTGTGCATACCCTGCTCTGGGCTTGTCAGCCACCTCCTAGCTAAACTGTGGAATAGCTTGTCTTGACAACTGGTTACAGTAGGCCCACTGGTATATGTTTGGTGTGGTTTTAAGAAAGATTTTCTCCCTGCAGTGTTAGTGGGAAATATTTTCCTGGTAGGTAATTGACAAAAATGAAGAGATAAAGAGAACCATCACACATTTTGCATGTATATATATAGACACAAGTGACCTACCAAAATGACTACTTGTTCTTTAGATATGCTATCGGGTTTTTAAAGAGAACTTTGAAGTAAAATACATATGTATAACATCCATGTCTTTTGCCCATAAATTCTCAAAAATCAGTAAGATGCTATGGCTGTAAAGGCTATTGTGAAAATTTGAGCGCTTTATAGAGGTCTAGGCACAAGGCCAGAGGCAAGGAGCCATTCCCCTGCTGTCCCACTGAGAGAGAGGGAAGGAAGGCTATAGTCTACTAGCCTAAGCTGGGGACAGCATCCATCACTTTCCAGCAAACACTCCATTCACTCTCAGCTAACACTTTCTACACACCTGTCGGATGTGACCTTCCAATACAGCCACCTTCATGTAGTTTATCTCCACAGTTTGGTATACTTGGGAACAAATTAGTAATCAGAAGTAAAGTGGGTGGTCCATGATCACCTATTTCAATGATTTAATGCTCAAAGCAGTAAATAGTTGAATGAACCCGAAATTTTCAGGTTGACCATGTCAGTCTGAAGAGTGGATGTACGCATGAATGCTCAGACTCACTCTTCTCTGCTTGCTCCAGCATAAAAGAGATGCACCCCCAGAATTTACAAGCAATCTGCAATGTCAATAGTTGACTTACGTTTGTTTTGTGTGGTTCCAGAAGTTTTAAAACTCTGGATTTTAAAGTTTTAAAAGCTCTGGATTTAGAGCTTCAAGTGTGAAGTCCCTTTGAGCATGCAGGGTTCCGAATACATTGGACTCAGATATGGGGGTGGGATTATTTATTTTTATTGTACGTGTTGAAAGAAATCACAAACAAATAGTGGAATTCCTTAAGTTAGTAGTGTCACCAATTAGTGTCACCCAAGGCTTTACCGGCCTCAGCACAAAGGGAATTCATTCTTGCCAGAATGAGAGGACGGGTCCTGGTGATGGATAAAATCCTTTTGAGGAGCATTCATGACAAGAACAAACAAACAAACAAAAACAAAAACAAACAAACAAAAACAGGAAAACCACACAGCTGTGGCATCACCAGGACTGCCTACACAACAAATTTCATCACACTGGTCAAGGATAGCCACTTGCAGATTTGGTATGTAAATTATGCTGTTTAGGAAATGCAATTTAGTCAAGTATGATGGCTGGATCCTGCAGTACTCTGTAATTAAAAGGCTGTCACAGAAGGTCCACTTGAACTCACAGGTTGAGACCAGCCTGGACAACACAGACCTCATCTCAACCACAAAATGTCACTTAAAGGGAAGGAGATTTTCCAAGTTTACCAAATAATGAAGTTCAGAGATAAGCCATGTGTACTGTCTGGAACCACTGTGAACCCCCACCTCAGTATCTGAATGATTACTTCAGCAGACTGAAAAGGGAATTTGTGATTTGTAGATTTCGAACTGATCTAACCACATTAAGCTGAGTACTAGTCCTTCCACAGTACTATGGTGTGGTAGCACCACTGTCAGATTGAGTTCTGCTGCATGGGATCACAGAGCTCTCGCCCTATGTAGAGTGGGCAGGTCATGGTATCCCCGAGTCCTGGGCTGCCTTTCACTACCTTGAAACTCAATGTGTTGCAAGTGTGATAGATTTTATTTCAGTTTCTTCTATGCTTTAAACAGCTTGTGTTGGTTTTTCTACTAGTTTTGCATAATGTGACTTGATGTTTACTTCTCAATGCATTTAGAAGTCTGTTCTTTTATCATAGCTATAGCATCAAAAGATTGACCACCAATGCCAACTATGTAAAGACAGGGTACTGTTGCCCAAGGCCTCCTTGTTGAGTAAAGTCACAGATAGATGGTTTCTATTTGGCAAATAGATTAGAAATTCCAGCTGGCATGTCCATTTTAACAACTGCACACAATGACCTTGGCTGTGATACTGATGACTGGTCCAGAGCCGAGTCTATTGTAATGGACTCAGAAATGCCTATTTCTTGTTATGTCTGAATTTGAAGAATATCTCCAACCGTTTGTTGTTAAATATGTGTCCTCAAAGGGTGGAACTTTGGGAAAACGAGATCTACTGGAAGGCCCTTAGGTCATTAGAAGCATGTTCCCAAGGACACTGGAATCCCAGTCAATCCTGTTTCTGCTTGACTTCTCATGACACCTGCTCCTGACCGTGCTGCTCAGTGCTCTCACCAGAGGCTTACAGCAATGTGGCTCCTGAGTTATGTTCCTGAACCTGCATAACACAAGCTTTTCCTCTTTTTTCAATTAATGGACTCTGGCATTTTATTGTAACATGAAACTGGTTAAAACACTGTTTCATTACATTCATGTTTTCTAGTTACTGCAATTAATTCCTATAAACTGTCATGGATTAATTAATTTAAAATGATTTTGGAATTTGATGTTTTACTAGAAATGTTTGTTGGTTTTTTTGTGTGTGTGTTTTTAAAATAAATTGGTTATGTTATTTATTTATATTTTAAGTATTATCCTCCTTCCCAGTTTCTCCTCCACAAACCCCTTATTTCCTCCTCCATTCCCTCTGCTTCTATGAGGGTTTTCCCCCCACCCACTCCTGCCTCAGCGCCCTAGGATTCTTCTACCCTGGGTCATTGAGCCTACACAGGACCAAGGGACTCCCGCTCTCATTGATGCCAAATAAGGCCATCCTCTGCTACATATGCAGATTGAGCCATTGGTCCCTCCATGTGTGCTCTTTGGTTGGTGGATTAGTCCCTGGGAGCTCTGGGGGGGGGGGGGTCTGGTTGGTTGGTTGATATTGTTATTCTTCCTATGGGGTTGTAAACCACTTCAATTCCTTCCCGTAACTCCTCCATTGGGGACCCTGTGCTCAGTCCAATGGTTGGCTGTGAGCATCTGTATCTCTATTGGTCAGGCTCTGGCAGAGCCTCTCAGGGGACAGCTATGCCAGGCTCCTGTGAGCAAACACTTCTTGGCATCAGCAATAGTGTCTGGGTTTGATGTCTGCAAATGTAATGGATCCCTAGGTGGGGCAGTCTCTGGATGGCCTTTCCTTCAGTCTATGCTCCACTCTTTGTTCCTGAATTTCCTTTTGATAGGAGCAATTCTGGATTAATATTTTTGAGATGGGTAGGTGGTCCCATCCCTCAACCGGGACCCTGCCTATCCACTGGATATGGTCTCTACAGATTCTCTCTCCCCTTTGTTGGATATTTTGCCTAATGTCATCCCTATTTAGTTCTGGGAACCTCTTAGGTCCCTGGCATTCTGGACATTCTAGTGGCTACCCTCAGTTCCCCCTCCCCCACTGCTACACATCTTCATTCAAATTTCTGAGCCTTGGTACTTTCCCCTGTCTCCTACCACACCTGATCCTGCTCCCCCTTTTCCCTCCTCCCTCTCCCTCCCAGACTCCTCCTTCCCTCTACATCCTGTGATTATTTTCTTCCCTCTTCTGAGTGGGACTAAAGCATCCACACTTTGGATTTCATATGGTCTGTGAGTTGTATCATGTGTATTTCAGCTTTTTTTTTTTTTGCTAATATCCATTTATCAGTGAGCATATACCGTGTGTGTGTGTGTGTGTGTGTGTGTGTGTGTGTGTTCTTTTGTGACTGGGTTACCTTACTCAGGATATTTTCTAGTTCTATCCATTTGTCTAAGAATTTTATGAAGTCATTGTTTTTAATAGTTAAATAGTACTCCATTGTGTAAATGTACCACATTTTCTGTATCTGTATCCAATTAAAAATGGGGTACAGAGTTAAACAAGCAATTCTCTACTGAGGAATCTCGAAAGGCTGAGAAGCACTTAATGTTCAACATCCTTAGTCATCAGGGAAATGGAAATCAAATGGTGAGATGAAATGGTGAGATTTCACCTCACCAGTCAGAATGCCTAAGATCAAAAACTCAGGTGACAGCAGATGCTGGCAAAAATATGGAGAAAGAGGAACATTCCTTCATTGCTAGTAGGATTGCAAGCTGGTACAATCACTCTGAAAATAAGTCTGGCAGTTCGACAGAAAATTGGAAATAGTTCTACCTGAGGACCCAGTTATATCACTCCTGGGCATATACTCAAATGATGCTCCAACATATAACAAGGACACATACTGTGTTATATTCATAACATCCTTATTTATAATAGCCAAAAGCTGGAAACAACCCAGATGTCCCTCAACAGAGGAATGGATACAGAAAATGTGGTCCATTTACTAGAAACCTTTATAAAGTAGATCCAAATCACAACTTGTTTGAAATTATATCATTCCCTTGATATGTCCATTATTTATTGATTGTCATATTTTTACTATGTCCTTTAAAGGACATATTTTTTATACACAAATATTATAACTATAAGTAACTAACTAATGGTGTATTTGATCTCCATGCAATCTAAGCAAGAGCATCACTCTTTAACATTAGTCCCAAGACTTTCATTATCTCCTTTGGTTTGTAGAAAACAGACAGGTATGTCTGCCTTATACATTGTTTAAACCATAAACTTAAAATAGCATTAGAGAAATTTAATTTTTAAAACAATGAATGCTTCTAAAAAAAAACTGTCGATGAAACATTTAAAGAATTGTTGTACAAGCTTTTGGTTTTAGCTAATGTCTGTGCATCGAATCCCTTTTGATGCTGAACCTATTCTTCTTTTTATTAAAAAGTAATGTCGAACAGAGCTTCAGAGATGGATACATGCAAGAAGTCCCATAGGCAGAGATAAACTAAAGTCAAATTATGTGGAAAATTATGTGGAAATTCCTCCCTCACTGGTCTTCTTTCAAAGCAACAATCCTTCCTTGTTCTATATCCCCAAAGGTATAATTTATCCAAACCTCACACATATTTTATTTCAATTTTATGGCGCAATGACTCATAAAAATTGAGTGCAATAGAGGTCAAAGCCTCTCCCTTTTTTTCACAATGAACGTTTGCATTGTTGACTTCATCATATTATTTGCAAAGAAACGGACCTTCTGTGTCTTTAGTGAGCTAATCAGCCTAACCAACACAAAGAATGACATTTCTTTCTGCTGCCATGAAAAACAACCCATGTTTGGAGACGCGGTCAAATTGATATAAATGAAAAGAAATGGGAAGCCATGGAATCTGGTTTCAAATGAGGGTTTTCACTATGATCACTTGTTAAATCTCCTATCAGAAAATATACTAAAGCCCCAAAATTTATTTCACTGGAAAGAAATTTGGTGATTCAGTGATCCCTATGGAATCAATAGAAAGCAGATATCTTCTTGGCCCTCTACCTACCCCTAACCACTGCCCAGAAAATAGTGCTGGTGTGGAAGGTACCATTTGTAACATCAAGTGGAGCAGGTCTTCCTGTATTTGTGCATATGTGTTACTGGAAGTTGTATGCAAAGGATGGTTGTTTCATGGTAATTTCATTTTCTTCTTTAGATTGAAACACAAAGATCACATTGTGTAGTTTCATGATGATTCACGTAGTCATTGTGTGTGTAATGTTCAAGACAAGGTAAGCATCATGAAACTTGCTGTAAAGTGACTAGGAACATAGGTTAGCTACAGACAGAGGCTTGGAAAAGTAGTGAGGACCATGATGGGCAGGAAACACTAAGTTACCATCAGAGAAATCAGTAGAGAGGCTACTGAAATCATGTACTAAATATTTCAAAAAGGCTAACAAAATGTCTTGCATGTTTTCATCATAAAGAAACAGTAAACAAGGTCTGAGCAGCTGAGTGTGTTCTTCTTTCCCAGGGGACTTAAGTTCTAGCCCAAATATCTATGCTAGAAGCCCCTTGGCTGCCTGTAATTCCAGCCCTGAGAATTAGAACACCCTCTTCTGGTTTCTTGAGATGCTTGCGTTCACTTGTGTATAGCTTCTCACACACGACATTTAACAGTAAAAATCTAATAAAAAGAATTAAAGATAAACAAGCATTTGAGACAACAGATGCACTCGCTTGATTTTAACAGTGGGAAACTACACTGATCTTATAATTTTGTATTTCTCCCTGAACAGGCCATTGTGCTAGGCTGAGGTAATTTCTTTAGTGAATGTGTAGGTTGAGAAAAACATTTCTTACTTCCTAGTAAAGCAGTGGACCAACATGAGAACCATCAGTGATAAAGAATGTCAGAACAATGGCTATCAAAATGAGTCTCGCTTCCTCTTTATTAAGATCTTGCCTTTGTTACTGCAAGCAAACGTTAGGGAAAACTGCCCCCCTGGTGCATAGCAATGAAGGAGCGATTTTTTAATTATTTTTTCATGTCTGTTTAAATAAATCCATGTCAATTATAGAAAATATAATTGTAAATTATACAAGGAAACATCAGTCTGAACTCCTATAGTAGAAATAGCATGACCAGTATTCTCATCAGCATAGATGTACACAGACAGCCTAAACTGCTTCCTGATCTAAGCCTCTTGCATTTTTTCTTTTTGCTTAAAATATGAACTTCTGGGTGTGGTGGTGCACACTTTTAATCCCAGCACTTAAGGGGAAGAGGTGAACCAATCAATCTCTCTGTGATATTGTGGCCAGCCTGGTGAGTCCTAGGTGAGCCAAAGCTGCATAGTAGAACCAAATTGAAAAAGATTCTTCCTCAGACCTATATATGGCTATTTATTGAAAACGTCAGCTCTAAGGATCAGTCTAGAAGAGGAAGCAGAGCTACCACATCCTTCCAGTCTCTACCAGTATCTGTTTTCTCCTTACAGCCTTAGCATAAATTGAGCTGTGTCCCTGTGTGTTTGCAGCATGGTTGTTACCACTTCTTTGCTATCTGTCATCTCCAAAAATCACTACTTATTTGTATGTCACTAGAGGTATTTGATAGCTTTTTGACTGCCACTTATACTATGAACTTTTCTCCATGTTAGTAATTATCTTCCCAGAACACCAAGCCCTGCTTACCTCTGGTGGCTATGATTAAACAGAGATATGTGTACCATAAACTACTTAAATCAACTTGTCTACGGTTGGAGGGCATTTTAGTGCTTTGCAGTTTTCTTCCATGGTGATTGTATAGATGTAAGCACACCAACTGCCAAATGGAGATGGACATCCAGGAAAAATCTCTGAGACATCATAGATATAGAATGGCTGCATAGAGAAAATACACGTTAAGGGCCTTTGGTGATAACTATTAAATTCTGCTGCAAAAATATGGAACCAATTTACATTCCACTCGTAATAAAGGGAGTGATCATACATCACAGCCTTGCCAATCCCTGAGGACTGTTGTCTTAAAATGTTTGCAAGTTTTACTTTTCCTGTGAAAATGAGGTTGAATTGACAAATACTTCATAGACATGTTGCATCAAGCTGGAAATGAGGGACTGTGACTGAGACAGATCATCAATACTGGCCACAGCATGTCTTTTAACCAGGACGGAGGCCTCTTCTGGTTTTCATGTACCTTTTCTTATTCATTGCAAATCTGAAAATGAATGTAACTATCTCCAAATGGGCTGCTCTAAACTGTAAATAATACCCAGTGCATTTAAGTCCAGTATGTTCTAAATTTAGATCTTGTCGTTTCTGGTTACATCTAAAAATCTTCAAAGAGAAACAAATCTTGGTCCAGAAGCCAATTTGGTTTGGCTCTGGTGCTAGGAAATTATTGCTAAATAGCTAAAACTCTTCATAACAATTTTAGAAATGCTAATGACATCTTAACAGTACATGGATATAGCGAGAAATCAAGTCTCTGGCTGACAATTCTGAGCAGAAACAGAATGATGTAGACTGATTTTCTGTCCATCCAGGGTAGCTTCAGATTCATTTCCTCAGTAGAAAATTGACTTAGTCAAAAGATAGGCTTGAAATAGTCTTGACTGCGGTGAAATGACAACAGTTGTGATACAGAGCACCCACCCACTCCTGGGACCCATGCTCTCTTAAACTCTGGGAAAGAAAGACAAAGGCAAAAAAGATTTTAAGACAAGAATCCTGAGCAATCTGAAGAGCAACCTACAGAACGCGGAGGCTTACTCTTCTTAGTGGAAAGCAAACGCAGAAAGGCACAGAAGGTTGAGCATTAGAACTGAGTTGGAAATGGGATTCATGCTGGTACCAGGACCAGGCAGGAGGGTAAAAGAGGTTTTTACCAAAGCTATAAGAAAGGATGAAATGAAAAGGTGTCTTAGCTGGGTGTAGGTTATCCCTGAAGAAGCAATGGAGATGTTGGATGCACATAGAGCCCTAGAAGCCTTAGCTATCAGTATGAGCAAGCTCACTGAGAATCCTTATTCATTGAGAAAAAACAAATGCTTGCAGTAATTTTTCTTGTGTCTCAATTGAGGTAGAAGACCACCTCAACAAGAGTGAAAAACCTCAGAATCAATTACCATCAGACACAGTCCAATTATGTGGGTGTCACAGACCTTTTTTTTTTTTTATCATGAATCCTATAAGCCTCAGGTGTCAAATGTTCCAACTAATGCCAACAACATACTGCATCAGCAAACAGCCCTTCCCAACTGTACCTTTTCCTTCACTGCTTTTTCAGCCTGAAAGTGTAGACCTCCTCACAGACTGAATGCTACCTGTCAAGGTATTCTTGCCTTGGCCAAATGATACCTGAACTGTTGAGTATTTCCCCTCTGCTACATCGTGCACTGTTGAGGATCCCTCCTCAGCAGTGCCAACCCCTTCTGAACATCTATGCCCCAACTGCAAGGGCACCCACATTTATAAAAACAAAAACTTTATTAAAGATCAAACCACACATTAAAGCTCCTCACACGATAATAGTGGGAGACTTCAATATCCTACTCTCACCAATGGACAAGTCATTGAAACAAACTAAACAGAGACCTAGTGTAACTAACAGAAGTTATAAACTAAGTATACTTAATAGATATCCATAGACCACTTCACCCTAAAACAAACAAACAAACAAACAAACAAAAAATACCTTCTCAGCACCTCATGGTACCTTCTCCAAAACTGGCCATATAATTGGACACAAAACACTCCTCAACAGATAGAAGATTAAAAACAAAAAACAAACAAAAAAACCCCCCAAAACCCATGCATTCTATCAAATCACCATGGACTAAGGCTTCAATAACAACAAAAACAACAGAATGCCAACATACTCATAGAAACTGAACAGTTCTCTACTCAGTGATAACATTGTCAGGGAAGAAATAAAGAAAAAAAATTAAAGACTTTCTAGAACTTAATGAAAATGAAGGCACAGCACACAAAACCTTATGGGACACATTAAAAACAGTGCTAAGAAGAAAAAACTCATAGCACTAAATGCCTTCATAAATAAATTGGAGAGTTCCTACACTAGCAACTTAACAGAACATCTGAAATCTCTAAAACAAAAAATAGTGGGCAGCAGAAAAGTATCAAACTTAGGGCTGAAATCGAACAACTAGAAAAAAACCCAACAGTACAAAGAATCAATAAAACTAAGAGCTGGTTCTTTGACAAAGTCAACAAGATAGAAAAACCCTTAGTCAAACTTTCTACAGGGCACAGAGACAGTATCTAAAATAACAAAATCAGAAATGAAAAGAGAGGCATAACAACAGAAAAGTGAGAAAATTCAAAACAATCATCAGGTCCTACTACAAAAGGCTATATTCAATAAAACTGGGAAATCTAGATGAAATGGATGGTTTTTCATACAGATATCACATACCAAAGATAAACCAGGATCAGGTAAACTATCGAAACAGTCCCATAATCCTCAAGGAAATAGAAACAATCATGAAAAGTCTCCCAACTAAAACTTGCCCAGGGCCAATGGTTTTAGTGAAGAATTCTATCGGACCTTCAAAGAAGACCTAATAAATATCTTCTTTTATATCTAATATACAATATCAACATTTTCTAAAGTTGAGCAATTATTAACTTCATTTGGAATAACTAAAACTCAGGATGGTGTAAACAATTCTCAAACTATTTCACAAAATAAAAACAGAAGGAACACTACCTAATTTATTTGATGAAGCCATGGTTACTCTGATATCTAAATCACACAAAGAGCCAACAAAGAAAGGGAACTTCAGGCCAATTTCATTTGTGAATATCAATGCAAAAATGCTCAATAAAATCTTGCAGATCAAATTCAAGAACACATCAAAATGAACATTAACCTCGATCAAGTAAGCTTTATTCCAGGGATATCAGAATGGTTCACTGTATGTAAATCCACCAACGTAATCCACTATATAAACAAACTCAAAAGAAAAAAAAACCACATGCTTATCTCATTAGATGCTGAAAAGCCTTTGACAAAACATAACACCCCTTTATGATAGAAGTCTTGGAGACATCAAGAATTCAAGGCCCATACCTAAACATAATAAAAGCAATATAAAGCAAACCAATAGCCAACATCAAATTAATTGGAGAGAAACTTGAAGCAATTCCACTAAAATAAGGGACTAGACAAGGCTGCTCACTCTCTCTATATTTATTCAATGTAGTACTTGAAGTCCTAGCCAGAGCAATTAGACAATGAAATGTGGTCAAAGGGATCAAAATTGGAAAGAAATAAGTCAATGCATCACTATTTGTGGATGATATGGAAGCACACATGAGCAATCCCAAAAATTCTACCAGAGAACTCATACAGCTGATAAACCACTTCAGCAAAGTAGCTGGATATAAAGTTAATTCAAACAAATCAGTAGCCTACCTCTATACAAAGGATAAATGGGCTGAAAAAATTATGGAAATAACACCCTTCATAATAGTCACAAATAATAGGACATATCTTGGTGTAACTCTAACAAAGCAAGTGAAAGATCTGTATTACAAGAAATTCAAGTCCCTGAAGAAAGTAATTGAGGAAGACCTCAGAAGATGGCAAGATCTCTCATGCTCATTGATCCGTAAGATTAGCATAGTAAAAATTTTCATCCTACCATAAACAGTCTATAGATTCAATGCAATCTCCATGAAAATTCCAACTCAATTCTTCACTGAGATAGAAAACAATTATCAATTTCATACAGAATAACAAAAAACTCAGGATATCATAAATAATTCTCAAAAATAAAAAAACTTCTGGGTAAATCACTATCCCTGACCTCTAACTATACTTCAGAACAATAGAGATAAAAACCACAAGGTATTTGCACAGATATAGACAGGTCCATCAGTGGAATAGAATTGAAGACTCAGCAATAAATCTACATACCTATGGACACTTGATTTTTGACAAAGAAACCAAAACCATGTAATGGAAAAAAGAAAACATCTTCAACAAATGGTGCTAGTCTAACTGGCTGTCTGCAAGTAGAACAATGCAAATTGATCCATTTTCATTTCCTTGTACAAAGCTCAAATCCAAGTGGATCAAGGACCTCTACATAAGACCAGATACACTGAATCTAATACACAAGAATGTGGGAAAAAGCCTCAAATACATGGGCACAAGGGAAAATTTCCTGAACAGAACACCAGTGTCTGAAGCCTAAGATCAACAATTGATAAATAGGACCTCATGAAACTGGAAAGCTTCTGTAAGGCAAAGGAAACTGTCAATAGGACAAAATGGCAACGTATAAATTAAGAAAAGATCTTTACTAACTCTACATCTGATAGATGAGTAATATCTAAAATATATATTAAAAAAACCCTCAAGTGGTTAGACTCAAGAAAACCAAATAATCCAATTAAAAATGGGCTACAGAGCTAAACAGAGAATTTTCAACTTAGTAATCTCAAATGGGCTAGAAGCACCAAGAGAAATGTTTAACATCCTTAGTCATCAGGGAGTGTAAGGAGTGTAAGTCAAAATGACCCAGAGATTTCACCTCATACCAAACAGAATGCCTAAGATCAGAAACTTAGGGAACAGTAGATGCTGGTGAGGATATGGTAAAAGAGGAACACCTCTCTATTGCTGATGAGATTGCAAACTGGTACAACCACTCTGGAAATCGATCTGTAGGTTCTTCATAAAATTGGAAATAGTTCTACCTGAAGACCAGTGATACCACTCCTGGGCATATATCCAAAAGATGTTCCACCATATCACAAGGACACATCCTCCACTATGTTCATACCACCCTTATTTGTAATAGCCGAAAGCTGGAAACAACCCAGATGTCCCTCAACGGAATAATGGATAAAAAAAAATGTGGTTCATTTACACAATGAACACTCAGCTATTAAAAATGAGGAATTCATGAATTTTGCAGGCAAATGGATGGAACTAGAAAATATCACTCTGAGTAAGATAACCAGAACAAAAGGACATACATGGTATGTACTCACTGATAAGTGGATATTAACCAAAAAGTTCAGACTACCCATGATATAACTCACAGATCATATGAAGCTTATCAAGAAGGAAGGCCCAAATTTGAATGCTTCACTACCACTTAGAAGGGGGAACAAAATAATCATGGGTGGCAGGGAGGGACGTGGATGGCAGAGGGAAGAGTGAGGGAATAAAAGGGGGTCCAGGATCAGGTATGGAGGAGACAGGAGAGAAGCCCAGAGGGCCAGGAGAATGGATAGGAATTTGCAACAATGTAGGGTGGGGAACGAGGAGAATCACTAGAAAGTCCCAGACACTAAGGATGTTAGAAACTCCCAGGACCCAATGAGGATGACATTAGTCAAAATGCTAATGCTCACGAGACAGAACCTGAAGAGGCCACCTCCAGTTCATAGACATGGCCCCCAGTTGTGAGATAGGCCCATCTACCCATCTCAAAAATTTTAATCTAGAATTGTTCCTGTCTAAAGGAAATGCAGGGACAAAAAATGGAGCAGAAGCTGAAAGAAAGGCCATCCATCCAGAGACAAGCCCAATTTGGGATCCATCCCATGTGAAAATACCAAACCCCAACACTATTACTGATGCTGAGATGTACTTGCAGACAGGAGTCTGGCATGGCTGTCCTCTCATAGACTCTGCCAGCACCTGACTAAGACAGATGCACATACTTACAGCCAACTATTGTACTAAGCCAGGGGCCCCTATGGAAGAGTTAGGGGAAGGACTGAAGGAGCTAAAGAGGACTGCAACTCCATAGGTAGAACAGTATAAACTATCCTGGACCCTCAGAGCTCCCAAGGTCTATACTACAAACCGAATGACATATATGGGCTGGTATGTGGCCCCAGATACATATGTAGTGGAGGGCTGCCTTGTTTGGCCTCAGTGGGAGAGGCTGCACTTTGTTCTGTGGAGGCTGATGCCCCAAAGAAAGGGGATACTAGAGAGGTGAGGCAAAAGTTGGTGGGAGAGTGGGGGAGCACCTTCTTAGAGTCGAAGGGGGGAGAGGATGGGGTGGGGAGATTCTTAGATGGGGGAACGGAAAGGGGGACAACATTTGAAATGTAAATAAAGTAATTAATAAAATGAGAAAGAAAAAACAGAAAAGAGACAAATGCCCAATGATACTAATGCTTTATAAAATATTCATTTATTTATTAATTCCTAGACCTCCACGCCTGCCACAAAATATTCCATCAGGATGATACACCATTTTTCACTTAGTCATTTCCCTGATGCTAATATTTAAACTGGTTTTCTCTCTTGTACTTTAAAAGTGACCCCATAATTATCAAGTTGGTACTGAAAACTTTTTAAATTTAAATTTATTTTTAAGATGTATAAGAATAAGATAGGCATACATGGGTAAAAGATGCCATGTGATATTCTGATGCATGTGCACAATGTATAAATCATGTATGCAGTGTTTAAAGAAGGTACATTTATCCATCTCAAACCTTTATCACTATCTTTACCTAATCTTTATCTACTTATGGTAAAAGCATCCACACTCCTTTCTCTTAGATCTTGAAATGTATAACTCAGTGTCATTATCTACAGTCTCTCTCATAGTAAAATAGTACGCTGTCTTCTTATCCCATCTAGTTACAATGTAACAGTCATTGCTTATTTTCTCCTCTCCTGTGCCCTCCCTACACCAGCTACAACCTCTGGTAAACAGAATTCTGTTCTCAACCCCTTTGAATTTAACTGATGTTTTATATGTCACGTATGAGTGAGATTATGTGGTTTTTCCTTTCTGTGTCTGGCTTGTTTCATGAGACACAGTGACTTCCAATTCCGTGTGGCCATGAATTTACATTCTCTATGGCTGAATAGTAGCTTCTCTCTCTGTGTGTGCTCTGTATGTATTGCCTTTACCCCATCCCGTCATCATCTGATGGATGCTTAGGTTGTTTCTATTTCTTGGCCGTTATGAAGTGCTATGGGAAACATAGGAGTGCAGATGTCAGTTTTATATGCCCATTTCATTTCTTTCTGATACATATCTACTGGAAAGATTGGTGATAGTTTGTTTTCAAATCCTTGAGGAATCTCCATGCTATTCTCCATAATGGCTGTGCTAGTTGTCATTCCTACCAACAGAATGAAGGTGATCACTTTTCTCCATATTTTTGCAGGTGTGTTATCTCTTGTCTTTTGGATAAGCAATCTTACTGGAGGAAGATATTGCTCACCGTGCTTTGCCTGGCTTTATAGTGAATGTTGAAAAAAGGTAACATAGTATTGCTAGTTTCTGTTGGCTAAGAGTTCACCTTTGTTTCGGTAGCTCCATGAAAATTTTAAGATTCCTGTTTAATTTCATTGTTATTTTGATTATTTTGTTATTTTAGTATAGGAATTGTGTTGAATCTTATGTAGTATAGACATTTTAATAATACTGATTCTTCCAATCTACAAACATGGATGCCTTTCTTCTCCTTGTGTGTTCCTTTAATTTTCCATCAATATTCTAGAGTTTCACTACATAGATTTTTGCTGCTTTTATTAACTATATTTCTAGATATTTTTGTGGTATTGCTAATGGAATTGCTTCCTTGGTTTCTAGTTTAGATAGTTCACTATTTATGAATAAAGATCCTTATCAGATTTGTAGTTGGTTTGACAATTACTATATATAAGATCAAGTCTTCTACAAACTGTCATAGTTTGACTCCCTCTTTACTAGGTTACATTCTCTTGTCTGCTTTAGCTTTGATCTGTAGCCTAATGCTGAATAAAAGTATACAGATGATGATTATCATCTAGTTAAAACCCCCAAACAATCCCTCTTTAAAACCTGCAAGCTTTTCTGCAACCACACCAAAACCAAACCAAAACAAAAACAAAAACATACACAAACACAAACAAACAAACAAACAAACAAACAGTTTTTTTGTAAAAGCTGTTCTATTTGGATATGCACCACCCTTTGCCAGATGAAAATGTAGCATCAAGTAAAACAGGAGATGGTCCAGGAAGAGAAGGAGCCAGGTACTTCCGGGTCCTCTGTGCCTGCCCCAAACTCATGGAAGAATGGGAGCAGAAGTAGGAGGATTACTTTGAATTTTGATATTACTCTGGAGAGTGGTTAGTGTATCTTATTACCTCAATAAACTAAGACATCTACCAAAGAGTCCTCCCGGGAGTAGGAAAGAAGATCACAGCATTCTTAGAACAGATTCAAAGAGTCAGGCATTTCAAATAAAAGTTACTTTTCTCTTAGACATTTGTGAGGCCTCTTGGCCATGAGCTCACGTGTAAATACTGAAGACTGATGATTTTGTAAGATGTATTCCATCCTTGTCTTCCTGGTTTACAATATAACCCCAGATACTCTGTTTCTACTGTCTCTCTTGAACCATTTGCCTTTATTCTTTTCCTGCCACACAAGACCACATAGCCTGCTCCCCTCTGTTGCTACATACACACACACACTCACACACACACACTCTCTCATACACACACTCACACACACACTCACACACACACACTCACACGCACACACCTATCTGTCTGTCCTCTCAGAAATCCCCTTAGCTCTGCCAGTTGAACTCTTTCTTGACTTTTAAGGTAGCAGCCCTTTTATAAAAGCATGAGGAAGAAAAGCAGCTGGAATGTCATATTCTCAAATCCTTTACAAGCTGCCATTGGTGTAGGACACTACTCTGCTATCCTCCTGAGAGTTATTTTCACAGGATTTTCTCAGAGGGCAGAGGAGTGGGGGGAAATACCCCAATCCCTAGATAGAGATTAACTGGAAATCTCCAGCATTCTGCCTTAGCACACATAACTAGGCCATTTTATACACCCATCACTTTATCCTTATAACAGCAGGAAGAAGCCCCACCACCACTTTCTAAAACCCTCCAAAAGGATGCGGCTTCAGAACACTGAGACTCCCATCCAAACTACAATGGCCTGTGAGTTGGAAGATGGTACAAGAAGAAACATGCAGTCCTCCACCTTTCCAATGAGAGAAGGTGGAACCCATTATCCCAGTGCCTTAAATATGTCAGTCTGAGGACTGTTTCCCCATCTTATAGACATTATCATTAGTCTTAGGTCTGGACAGCTAGCTCTATGTTCAGTTTATGTTTTATTATTCATTATATGAATGGACTTCTTAGCCCTCCCCTAGGAAATAGAAAGAGGGTGGTGTCAAAGACGCCTTTTCTTGACTCTAATCCTAGCACCTGGAAATATTTTTCTTTTATGACACTTAAATTATCATGCCTCACACAGTGCAATGTTTTGGCTCAGGGAAACCATAAGAACATAACTTCTGCAAAGGCACGCTCTGACTTGTCTTCCTTAGCAACATTCAGATTCTCTGAAAAGGTCAGTGCATAGGAGGTATTTACTAAATATTTATCAGTGGTCATGTAATTAAAATATTGATATCCAGCAATCTTTCCCAAGCGTCAACTTTGGATAAAGCACGGTTTTCTTGAGTGGTGCACATGAAGTTTCTATTAATGTCTTGAAGATCCTTCCCTGTAAGAGTTACATCTTCAGATGCTTAAATCTAGGGACCCTAAAAACATTACGGTAGAACTTGATGCAGTAACTTGTCTAGCACTTCATTAAATCTTTCTGCATTGTGAGAGTTCTTGGTAAGGTACGTGGGCCAACTTCATTCTACAGCTCTTCCGCCAAGTTCAAAACCACAAATCCCTAGACTTTGCTTTTCTTCCAGAACGCTGTAAGTCGTGACGCCATACTCCACACTGCATGCTTGGCAAAGCTTCTTCACCAGACTTTTTTTGTTTTGCAAGCAAAGAAGCATCCAACACTAATAAACTCTCAGTTTTCTTTCCATTTTCATATATTTTGTTTAAAAAATGTACATTTTGTTTTTATGTTTTGAAATTTTTCTATCTTCTAAAAAGTCTTGTTCCAAGTTAAAATCATTGGACAGATTACTTGAATGATAGGGTTCTTTCTTCTGTGTAAAGTAACTTGTATTGTACAACCTTTGTAATAATTTTTGATAACACCTCTGTGTAAGGAGCCATTCTGCTGCTCCGGTCCGAGGGTCAGGGAGCAAGAGAGAGAGTGGGGACAGGGACGCGAAGAATGGAGACAAGACGAAGTCTGGTCAAAGACGAAGTCTGCCTGCTGGAGTTGGAGTCTGCTCTGGAGACGAAGTCTGTCTGCTCTGACTAGTCTATCTGCTCAAGTCTGTCTGAGTCTGTCTCGGTCTAGTCTCTCTGTCTAGTCTAGTCTGTATGCTCTGAGTCTATCTGCTCTGAGTCAGTCTGTCTAGTCTGAGTCTGTCTGCTCTGACTAGTCTGTCTGCTCTGCCTCTGACTGCCTCTGACTGCTCCTTTTATATCTCTCCTGAGTCTCTCAAGTGCTGGGATTAAAGGCGTGTGCTACCACTGCCTGGCCTTGACTGAAAGGATCAAGATAATTATCAGAGTGTCCTCAACTGTTGTAGGCTGTTGAAAAAAAGTCTCTTGTCAGGGTACATGGCTAAAGATGGCTGCAAAGATAATAGCCACCCTCGGCTCAGAGTCGGCTCCCAACACCTCTGAAAATAATACTTTTTGTATTTGGCAGAGAGGACCACTGGCTTTCCTTTGCTTGCGTGTTTGTGTGATTTTATGTTTGAATTCATCTTGTTTTTCTCTTGTGTCTGTGACTTTAACCCTGGATGTCCATTTTTTTAAAATTAAAGTACACACACAGTTATCAATTCAGAACATTTTCTAAGCAATCTAGAAAAGTAGCATATGTTTTTTTTCTTTTTCTTTTATTGTCTCTAGAAAAATAAAGTCTTGTGCCAGCGCTCTCAACCTTGTCCAGAGAAATCTGAATCCATTTTCTAGGCTCACACCCTACCTCAACCTGTTCTGTTGTGCATGTTTGAAAACAAGAAAGCATTTCATTTCTAAGACTTGCATATCAGTCAGAAAATGAGGATGAGGATGACCGTGGGAAGAATAATCAAGTACCCAGGGCTGCACATGATAGGAGAGGCAACAGCATAAGTGCTCTACTGGAAAGCAAGTTGACACTAAGGGAAAAACTTATCTGTAGTAGACCAAGGATGATGTGGAGGTTCTGGGGGCAGCATGAAGGCCTTGCTCCTATTCTCAAAATTGAGGGAAAAGAAGCTGCCACTACTACTCCCCCTCAAACCCCCCCACCATCAACAGCAACATAAAAAAACAACAAAAACAAACAAACCAAAACAACAACAAAGCAACAAACAAACCCAAAACCAGGAGTTCTTTTTCTTTTTTTTTTTCCAGAAACATATTCAAAAACGTTTGCAATGTGGCATGAAATGCAATTTCAGTCTGTAAATAAATATTGTAATTGAACTGTGTAAAGTCATCTGACTCACATTCTTGAATGACATGTTGGGAACACTCTCTAAGGTGTCTCTGGGTCACAGCAGTCAGGAGCACATGAAGTTCTCCACTGTGCCTCACCTTGCAGCTGTCACTTGAAGGGTGACTTTGGAAAGCTGCAGAGCATTTCAAAGACTGCTAAGAGAAGGCAGAAAATAAGAAGGAAAAATGCACACTCTGGCTTCCTACTCCTTACTCCATGGAACACAAATGACCATTCCTCCTGGTTCTGCTTTATATTTGCCTAACTCCAAATGAATGTGTGTGTGTGTGTGTGTGTGTGTGTGTGTGTGTGTCTGTGTCTGTGTAGGAGGAAGCCACTACTGGTTCAGCCATTATGATATTTCAGCTTTTGAGTTGTAAGTTCTATGTAGTTACTGCAAATAAGAATTTCTAAGTCAACACCCATCTCAGCTGGTAAATTTAACACCTCGGTGGTCAAATTTTCTGTCTCCCATATGTGCACTAGTTACAACGTAGTTCATTAACTCTTAAAATAGAACTTAAGATATTACCTTAACTGAAATGACAATAGTTCCACTGAAATTATTCTATTTTTAAAAACGATTGAGTAAATACAAATCTGTTTGAAGAATAACTGCAGCACTGGAAGTCACACCTCTCCTATTTACTGTTCAGAGAAAAGAAGAGAGCAATGTTGATAAAATAAAAACATCAACAAACCCTCCAAGTTCATTACTTTGCTCTTACATGAGGTTCAAGTAAAGCCAAGTAGAAAGGTTACTAAATTCTGCCTATCTTTACAATGGGAAAACAATCAGCAGTCCCAAGACACACAGCGGCTTCCTTTCCAAGGCTGCTGATAGTGGAACGACACACGCCCTTCCTGTTACCCCAGGTGCTAAAGAGATTAATGCTGAAAATATCTAAACACTTGGAAATCCTAAAGACATCCATCCTCCCAGCTGGCTATAAAAAGACTGCTTCTGGGGCCTGCTGAGGTATATCATCTACTTCCCTTTTATTTTATTCCATGATGAGAGAAAGTTTGCTGAGTTGGCTTCTTGTGTGCCTCACCCCCAACTCCTACCTTGCCACCAATACCTCAACTTTTTTCTCCCCTCTCCATGTGTAACATTTTCCCACTTCTGTCTCTCATGAATAGGTTGAGTTGTCAATGAGTTTCTTAATTTAGTTTTTACCTCAGTGCAAGCCACTGCAATAAGAATAGACTGTCCCCGCCCTATTTTCTCAAAAGGTCTGAGAACTATTGGCTAGAGTTGTGAACAGGATAAAGCCTGTTGTACAAAGTTCACAGTGGACTGTTAGAAAGGTATTTCTTCATCGATTGTAAAATAAGAACTGGTATTTGTGTTTTGACCATGGTGATAGAGGGATAGAGTGCTACAATATGGCATCGTCTCTGACGTGGGCTCAGTTTTACTTCCATGCATGTCTCTATTCCTAAAAAATATACTACTGGTTTCTATATTCACTATTGCTTTTAGTTTTCCTACTGCAAATGTAGTCACCTGAATTATGATTGTGATTATGAATTTATAAGTATGCTGTTAAAATGGGGCTCTTAGAAATATCTGTTATGAAGACCATAGCTGTGAAAGCAGAGGTAGACTGAAGCCTTGAGCAAAGAGGAATTTGAAAGTTACAAAGCATTTTTTTTTACTTCCTTCTTCAGAGTTGAATGGGGCATCTTTTACGTCAGCAATTACCAAAGCTGTAGGCAAAATCACAGCTGATGATTAATCTATATAGGTCAGTTTGGGGCCATGTCTACTTTGTTACACAGAGGAGTGAGGAAATAGTAATCTTGGGAGAGAATATGCTGGGTGCGGACAGAATGAGAATTCACAACTGATGTATCAGAGAAGAGCTTCAGTAATATTGCTTTGTAGGTCTTTTAACGCTGCTTAAACTGTTTAAACTTAGATGGACCTCAGAACTCTGCAAGCATCGACTCTTTTAGCTGCTTGCAGCCAAGTGTCATACAGATCAGGTGGCATGAGAAGAGATGATAAACAACAGACACCTTGGAAGCAGCAATTCTCTGAGAACATACAGAATAAGGAAGTGATAAAAAAAAAAAGTCTGAGGATAAGGAATAGAGGAGAACAGAGGAACTGGAAGTATCCCTAGGACTCATCCAAGTTCCAGGCTAACTGCTGGCTCCACACCAGGAATTCAGAAGGCCATACTCATTGACATTACTTCCTTAAGCTCAGGTGGGGAGGCACTTCATTCAAGTATCAGTTGAACACCTTTAGTCATTCATTTTAATTCAAAAGGCATTGAACAATGAGACAGAGGCAGTTCTCATAGGGATATTCAGAGTAGCACCAAGCTGTCTGTTTTTATTTTTCAAATTAGTAGAGAAAATTGTATATTTTTGAAGTACATGAATGCATGTGCATGTATGTGTGTGTGTGAACATATGTGCATGTATGCCTGTATTCTTTCAGAAATTTTCAAGCATCCAATACAATATTGACTACAGTCACTATGCTGTATATTATAACTTAAAAACTCACTCATTCTATATATCTGAAACTTTATACTGTCTGATTAATGCCTTCCCATTATCATACCCCTAGGAACAACCATTGTACTTTCTTTTTTCTCTCTTACACCAGAGTTGATGACTTCCCCCACCCACATAACATTATTATTAATTCCCTAGGAATTTCATATCATGCATCCTAATCACAATTCCTCCCCAGTCCTTTCATATCTGCTCCCCTTGTGACTTCCTCCCATCAAAAAAAGTAAAATATAAAAATAATAAAAGGAAAAATGAAAACAAATTAACCAAAAAAAAAAAACCCAAAGTCTACTTTGTGTTATCTGATTCACTCACTGAAGCATGGACCAACTCTCAGTGGCCTGCCCCTTAAATAGAACTGAGTCTTTCCCCTTCTACACCTCTGCCAGAAGCCATCAGTTATGGAAGGTAACACTTTAGAATCCATATCACACATTTTAAGAGTTCTCTTGGGTGACTTCTTGTCTAGCCTGTTACTTTGGGAGGTGGCAGATTGGAGTGAGAGCAGGGGTTGTCACAGAAACCTTCCATATCCCTCCTTTCAACTGTGCATCTGTAGTCACCAATATCACAGCAAAAGTAGCCTCCTTGCTCTTCACAATCACCAGGAACATGAATCATGAGCCTCCACAGGTTTCTTGGCAACAAGAAAGACCATGAACATGACGCCCCACCCTGCAGTAGGCCCGCAGACAAGACCCCCAGAAACGGCTTGGATCATGGACATCAACATAGCCTAAGGTGGCAGCACAGGCCAGTATGTTCAGTATGTTCACTGGTGACAGCAGATCCCTGGACATCAACACTGCTTCAGGTGGCAGCATAGTCAATAGACATCTGCATTTGGCGATAACTCAAACTGCAAACATCAACCCAGACTCTGGCTGCAGTAGAACCTTGGACCCAGGCAAGGCCTTCAGTGACAGCAGGGCCATGAGTCATTGACATGCCGTCAGGTAGCAGCACAAACAACAGACATCTGCCTGGTCCTCAATGGTGACATATAATACAGACATTATTCTGGCCCACAGCAGGGCATCACTAGGTGGAGTGCTGACAGTCACAGGCCTGGCTGACTCACCAAGCTGCTGCCTCTTTCACCATATGCCTAGCCTCCCATTATACTTTCTAATTCTATGAATTCAGTCTTTTAGATTTCCCCATGCAAGGTATCTTCTTCATTAACTATAGCGGAAGAGTTCTCTGTGAACCTGTATCTTATCTTTGGGGTATAATTCAAGTCAAAATTTGATCTGGTAATGTAGTTGGAAAGTTGTATATGGGTCTCCATCCTTTAACACTGTGGCATGGCATTGTGGTCTACAATGATTGCCATAACAATCCACGGACCCAGGTTGCCCACAGGCCACAGGTTGGTGATGCCAGGTAGCACTTCTGCCTCAGTCATTTTCTGAGATTGACTTTTGTGTTAGCAGTAGAAGCAGAACGTTGCCATGGCATCCAACCCTTTATTCACTAGTAATTCTAAGCAAATGAATCAACTCTGAATCAGGGGTGCAAGAAGGATAATAACCATAAGCAATAGGAACTATCTAAGGTTGGACTGGTACATTTTTTAGATTAGGACAATGTCGGGATAGATTTGAAAGGGAACATAGCTATTTGTTATTAAATATGTATCCAACACCTCATTGATAGGAAGAGGACCTAGAAATTTCCCTTGGTTTTGTAATCTTTCTGGGTAGACATATTTAGAGTCAAAAGCACTATAAAACTAACAGTTTGAGAGGTGATGATGGCAAGCAAGAGTCACACTGGTGCTGTGAGTTCTAAGTTGATGTTTTGTTCATGAATACCCTTGTATTATGACAGCAGGGTGACTCATGAAGCACATGGGCAACAATTGCAGAAGTTCAGCGGTAAAATAAAGTTGGTGAGTATTTACTTTACTTAGAAATGATGATGTCAGGGGTGACCTTAACAACTGTAGATTCCGTAAAATGCTCAGGGCAACGCTTGCTGACAGGAAGGTGAAGAGGAGACAGAGATTTCCTTTTCTGACAATATTGGCAGAGTAAATATCCTGAAAATCTATCATGCTATAAAGACCTTAAAAGTAGTAGCTACAAAAAGAAAAAAAAAATGTTTTAGTGCATGTCTGAGAGGGAAAGAGAAGCCATTAGAGTCATAAAAAGTATGTGGTTTTTCTGGGGGGGGGCATGATTTTGGGTGGGTTAAGAAATCTTGGAGGAGTTGGGAGGGAGAAAAGCATGATCAGAATATGTCGTGTGGAAATTTTTCCCAACTTAAGAAGAAAAAAGAATTCTGGGAGGAGCCAGTTGAGAGAACAGTGAGCTTTGAGGCCCTCTGTTAGGTCATGTGGCTTACAGCTTCAATCTGGGAATAGAAAAATATAGTTCTGCAATGGTACAGGCATTAGATATGCCTTCAGGGACAGTGTGGACTAGAAAAATAACAATATAATCTGTCTTGAGTGAAGAACCAAACCAACCTCCTTTCCTGCTCCCAGGATTTCATTTAGCAGCCCTGGGTGATGAGGTCTAGGCGGGCTCCTTCTGAGTGTTAACTTGGCTGCATTGAAGTGCATTCTCATAGCTGGCAAAGCACCATTTCTGGATGTGCCTATGTGGTGTTTCTAGAGGAAACTGACAAGTAAGTGCCTTTGCTTTGCAGGTGTGGACTGGCGAGGTCCTAGATAGACTACAAACGAAAAGGGGGAGGATAGACCAGTGAGTACTCCTTCTTCTTAAGCCCTCACCTCCTGTCCCTGTGTACGGTTCTGCATTTTCAGCCTTTGGACCATGGGTTTGCTCATGGTTGTAAGCCTTGCAGCCTTGGTCAGAGGTGAACTATCAGTCTCCTGAATTTCCTAGCTTACAGCTGCTCTATTGTTCAATGCCTCTGCCTTTATCATGGCCTGAGCCATTTCCCTTAATGAAGCTCTCATTCGCCAGCCTGGACAGTCTCAGACAGGTTCCAGCCATCCCGGGGTTGACACTGTCTTAACTCCCTGTCTGATTACAGAAACAATGATTTTCTCTAGAAGAATCAACTGTCAAATCAAACTTCAAAGAATTTTCATGTATACATTCCCAGCATGATTCTGGAAATTAAAGGTACAAAACAAGAGAGAAATAACACATTGAAACAATAAACATGGTAAGGCCTTGGTATTGAAATGGTCACAGTCATAAATTGGTATTTAACATAACATAATAAAATGTTTCTACAAAATCAAGTGTGAAGAAAGATAAGATGATGGTGGTGTTTATCTAGTTCTGATGAAAAATAACAAGGAAACTATATACTTAGAAGTGAAATGAGTACTGCTTAGCCTGTTAGGTATCACTGAGAGGGAAGAAACGGGAAGTAACTCTGAATTAACTGCCCCAAAGAACACAGAAAAGCATAAAGATAGAAGCAGCAGAGAAACATGAAAGATGGTTAAAATATGTCAAATCATAATTCCTCAAACACCAAAAAAATGGCAGAAAGATAATTCTGGAAGGGACAAATGTCTGGGAAATCCCCAAATCCCGAAAAATTCCAGATGGCACAAGTTTCAGTGAAACAAATCTGCCTTCACTAACCTATAAAACAAAATAGATAAAATGTTTTTTAAAATAAATTTTTATTTATAAAATTATATATGTATATACAGATATACATAATAATAAGATATGTATATATACATATAGAATTTAATAAATAATTGTATAATTTTATATATACATGTATATATGTCCCATATATACATGTATACAATTGTTTATATATAATACATACGCACACACATACACACACACACACAACACACACACATATGAGAGAGAAAGAGAGAAAATGAGTAAAGAGGGGTTTGTTTATAAAGAAAGAGACTGAGAAAAATTATCTCCAAAGAAACAAAGTGCTAGCAGAATAGTACCAAAAATGTTTGAAGCCAGAAAACAGTAATGAAACTGATAAAAATTTAGCTTTCTCATTAGAAGTGTAAAATTGCCTTTAGTTGAAAATGTTAAAAACCAAGAACGTTTATATGGAGGCTTTGGAGGCTGTAAATGGTAGCTTAGTTAGAAAGCTCGTCCAGCATGCCAGTAAGCCTGGGCTTCCTCCCCAGTACTTGACTCCCAGTTCTTGATCACCAGTCCTGCGATCCTGAGTGTGGTGGTACACACCTGTAAACCCAGCACTTGAGAGGTGAGGTGGCTGCAAAGGTCAGGCTAATCTTTGGAGGCCAGCCTGGACTTCAGAAGACACAATCTAAAAACTAAAGCACACACAGTTTGCCCAAAGAAGACCTCCCAATGGGAGCTTTTAAGATACAGCAAGTCATGAAGAATAAACCAATAAAGTTGTAAATGTAAGGAAAGTTAAACAAATAAAATCTGTTCTGACAGTCTGCTAATCTGTGTTTCTATCTAACATGTAACTACAAATGTAGTGCCTGAAGAGTACATGTGTCCTCTTAGAGTACATGAGCGCCACACTTCCATGGGCCCTGGCCCTGGGCTCAGCTTAGCTGGATCTACTGATCTGGGTCCCAGTCAGGGGCTGGAATGAGAGTGTACAAAGGCTATCTTCCTTCAGGGGTCGTGGGTACTAAAGAAAGCTGTGCTTCCAGGGCCATGCGAGTTGCTAGCAGAATTAATTTCCTTGACGATCTAAAAATGAGGGCCCAGGCTTCAGATGCAGGCTCTCTTTAGTTCCTCAAAACCATTCCATTCCATGGACCTTTCTGAAATCTGGCAGTTATCTAAGCCAACAAAAAGGCTCTCCCTCAAGTCTATAGATGTTTCTAGAATGGCATCCATCATCCTTGTAATACAAGGTGACCTAATGAATGGCATTAGGTGACCTAAAGGGAGTGGCATCCTATTGTCTTTGCCAGACAATGTTGCTTAAGTGCAAGGTGTGCCTTCTTCCACCTGTGCTCTGGTGGAGAACGCTTTACGAAGATGTGATTCCTGAGTCATCACAGAGTATGGTAACCATGGAGGCTGGAGAAACAGAATGGAATCTAAGACGTGGGTAAGTCACACTTAGAGTGAAAGAGTTCTGAAAGTTCTTGAAGGAAATACAGAGCACATTAGCTGTAAACTGTATTGAGCATGCACCCAGACTGCAAAAGATGGAATAAATGAATTAAAATACATAAAAAATAAAGACATAAAACATTTTGAAAAAAATTGAACAAAGTGACTGTGTCTATACTATCAGATAAACACCATGACAAAAAGTTGATTACATCATCAATTTAGAATTCTATACATTAAATTGTATAGCCAATAAAAAAAACATGTCAAAGGGATTTTCAAGTAATGGTCAGTAAATTTTGAAATAGATAAAACAGGAAATCACTAAAGTGTAAAGGACTATAAGGACATAAACAGTACACTTGACCATTATAATTAGAGCGTAAGAATAAACCACAGAGGGCTGCAGAGATGGCTAAGGGGGTAAAACCACTGGTTGCTCTTCTGCAGCACCTGGGTTCAATTCCCAGCGCCCATGGAATGGCTCACAACCATTGTAACTTCAGGTCGGGTATTTGACACCTTCTTCTGGCTTCTGTTGGCACCATGTATGCATGTGGCACACAGACATACATGCAGTCGAAACACACATACACAAAAAACCAAAACCAAAAGAGGATAAATCATGAAACAATAAACAAGCTCATTATTTTCAAGCATACATGACTTCTCTTTACTAATTAGATGTATACAAGCTATGCAATAACTGTCAAAACTACTTTAACAAACATAAAATGATTGACAAGAATTACAGTCTGGGGGTTGGAGAGATGGTTCAGTGGTTACGAGCATTGGCTGCTCTTACAGAGGACTCTGGTTCAATTCCCAGTACTGACGTGGCAGTTCACAGCTGTTTGTCCCTCCAATTCTAGAGGATCTGAATCTTCATACACACATACATGTAGAACAACCATCGAATGTACAAGAAAGCAAAGAAGGAAGAAAGAATTACAGTGTCTGATATCAAGAGTAAGTTTAAAATAATTCAATATTCAATAATACAAATATTATGAAATAGTTCATACATTCAGAAAATTTAGAATACACTTGTTTTCAAAAATAATTTTACACTGATGAGTGTGTGTGTGTGTGTGGGGTACATCACAGACATGTCATAGTGGACATGTGAAGGCCAGAGGACAAGCTGTGGTGATCTGCTCCGTTTTACCCCCAGGGACTGAATTCATGTACTCAGATGTGGCAGCAAGCACTCTTACCCACTGATCTTTCTTGTCTCATCAACCTGAGAATAATATTTTAAATAATATACAGATTAAAGCAGAAATAAAAAAGAATAGAAATTTTTAGAACTAATAACTATGAAAAGTCCTGTCTATTAAGACATGTAGGATGAATTTGAGCTAGTATATTGAAATTTCCAACATTTCAGAAAAGCTGAAAATTAATTAAAAATGAGCATCAAAGTCAATTTAAAATATTAAAAAATAAACATGAAGTAAAAACAGAAAGATTTAACTTCAACCATTTGAAAAATGGAAAATAGAGCAATGATGGCCGTATTTGTTTCTTCAGACAACAAAAGAAATATAGCTATCGATCAAATTGACCAAGAAACAGGAGTAAAAGATGCCAATACTGTTGGTCACGTGTAGAGAACCACTTCAGAAGACGGGACCAAATAAGTGCTGGAATCCTGTTCCAAAATTCAAGGGAAATCCAGCAATATAGTCACACACACACACACACACACACACACACACACACACACACACGCATGCGCGCACGCAGACTACTAAGTTACCTTTATGTAAAAAATCAAAAGGCCAGTTATTGATTTAAAACTCCATGTACGTGGGAACCAAGAGGGGGGCAGGGGGTTGAGAGAGACAGGGTCACCGCAAACCCGGAAAACAGACTCCAGAGACCAGCACTGAGATGCAGATCTACTTTATTGCCTAACAGCTAGTGTTTCTATAAAGGCTTTGAAGCAGTGGAGAATTGACATAAGCTCTGGAGTATCCAACTATCCCACTCGAACTATGGGGAGGTGCCAGGCTATTAGCACCTGAGGAGACTTCCGTAAAGACAGGAAACCAGCCCCCTCCCTGCTCCGGGCCCATTCTGAGGTTCCACTCACTTATTAGGATCCTCTATTTGTGTTATTTGGTAGGCCAGCAGACATGGGTACTCGTACTATTGGAGTGGCACGAGAATCTCCCTTACTACCTAGGCCCTACCCAGGGGCTGCAGTATCCACATCCACACATGTATGACTTAATAAAATAGTAAAACCATAAAATAATTGTGCTGACTAGTTTTATACTAATGTGACACACAAGCTAGAGTCGTCTGAGAGGAAGGAACCACGATTGAGAAAATGCCTAGAGAATATGGGGCTGCAGTCAAACCTGTAGGGGTTTTTGTAAATTAATGATTGACGGGCAAGGAGCCAACCCACTGTGGGTGGAACCACCCCTGGACTGGTGGTCCTAGGTTCTGTGAGAAAGCAGGTTGAGCACGCCAGTAAACAGTAATTCTCCATGGCCACTATAGATGGCCTGAGCACTCCAAGCTCCCATGCCCTGTACCACCTGCCTGCTATTAGCCCCATTACTAGGCCCTGTGGTTGAATTTAGGAAGAGTTCTACGCACCTGTGTGACATTTCTGCCCTGTCCTTCAACATAGCTGCTACTGCTTCTTCATGTATAGCAAACTCAACCTCAGCTTCTCCCATCGTTCTTCCTTCAGGACCAATCTCAATATGAAGTCTCACAGGTCGGAGTGGGGAGAAGTGGTAAATGTTATTCTCTGTGGTTTTCCAGGCCCCTTTGTGTAGATGTGGTGGCCTGCAGTGTGCTGCACTGTGAACTTGGTCTCTCCACGTCTGGGATCATAGATTCCCGAGTGACAGTAACTAAAGTTTCTCCCAAACTGATCAGTAGTGAAGCCATAGCCATCACCGAAGCTACTGTCTTCTTCATAACCCCAAAGCCCACACTGTAGGCACCAGACCTCATCCTATCCAGGCCTGCCTGTTTGCAACGTGCAAACCGCCGGGCTGTGCCAGGTGAATCGTAGGGCACAGGCCTCTGCACAGACATGAACATCAGCTGTGCATCTGAGTACACTTTAACTTCCTCCTGACTTTTCTTCAACATTTTAATACCTGTGCCCTTTTCTCTCCTTGTGCCTCCCTAGAACTTTCTCAGCTAACCTTAGGGAGGCAAACTAAACAAAGGCTTTCCCTATAATCTTGTTCTCTGGGTCCACAGGTACTACGATCCTGTTTGGCACAATTTCTAACCCTGAGAAGAATGGAGTGATTTCTGTCTTTGTGCATCCCCACAGGAGTGCTCAAAACTTCCTAAGTCCATCCTTGGTACTATGGGCACTGTATGGACCGCTGCACTTCAACACCTACTTCATCCCGGTTCTGTGCGACTTGAACATCTCAATGCGCCAATATCCCTTGCTTTTCCTATCCGAGTTCAGAGCTAAGTTTACATCATCTTCTGACTCAAATCCAACAAAAGCCTCATCATTCTGCCTGCCTTCTCTAATATAACAGAAACACCTGTTACCCCAACAATGAATTGTGCAGTCAGACAGGAAGTTTTCTATGTCCTCAACTGAGCAGGATCAGAGTAGGCCACAGGGCTTATCACATAGCCTTCAGCTTCCTAAGTGCCCAGCATCATGGACACTTGACTCCGCTGATGTCAATAAGCTTGGGAAATATTTTGTAGCTTAAAGAACCATCGCAGATGCCTTCTGTAGGTGACTTAGGTACGTAAGTTTTCCAGGAGGAAGAGGGAAGTTACTTCTATTTTCAAAAACAAAACAAACAAACAAACAAACAACAAAAACAAAAAAAAAAACAAAGAAAAAACCCATCATGACTTAGGAACAAACCCTAATTCCAACCAACATTTTAAAAACTTAAGAGGACTTTGGGGAAAGTCCAAGTGTATCTTCTTTTAGTTCTCCACCTGAAATGGAAGTTCAAATGATCAGGGCAAGCACTTTCTGTGGGAGCAGAGCATCTAGAGACCAGCATTTTGGCAGCAAGCAGGGGCCAAGGCAAGGCAATGCAACTCCACAGCCCACACCCAGGAGTTGATTGAACTGTGCTGGCCAGGCAGAAGGAATAGTATCCATTATTTTTAAAGAAAAAAAATGTATTCCTGCTTCACATTTCACATAAAATGCTATCTATAAATAATTCAATATAAAGGTCAAATAAATATTCAGTCCTTTTTTAGATAGCAAAATCAAAAAATATTTACATTGCCATGAAGGAAGACTTTTTAAAACATGGAGAGCAGATGAATTGATAAATAGGAGAGCTGCTTAACAAAAGCCTTCCTAAGTGTGTGTGTGTGGTGGCACACACTCTGTGGATCCACCTTCCTAAGTGT